>NC_085867.1:44793186-44795686 GCF_034702125.1 Engraulis encrasicolus
AAGTACAGTAACACAATGTGGGCAGTCATGGGTAAGCTTTCTCCTCCTGAATCATGGTACTGTCCCGCTGCACTGCTCCATTGGGGCGCTGTTTGGGGCTGCCCCCCTTGCACAGGTGAGCAGTGTTTCCCACAGAAATTTTGGAAACTATGGGGGCAGCCGGGGTTTATTTTGTCCGGGGGGGGGCGGGGGTCTTCTCACACGGGCCTTTTTTTTTGGGGGGGGGGGGTGTATTCTTGCAGCGTAAATGCAAAACGGCAAAACAATGACTACAGTATGACATTGGCGCATGGAGAAACTGTAGGCCTGGGCCTATATTTCAGCCATTTATATTTTGAGAAATTAGGCTACATAAGATTTTACCCATGACTTGTATAATAGTAGTACATTGTCATTGTCAAAAAATGCAGTACAGTGAATAATTTCTGTTTACAACACAGTTTCATTCGTCCCTCATGCAGGGGTCTGGGAAACAATAATAAAACAAAATAGGAGCAGAGATAAGAATTTAAGAGCACTGTGAAATTGTTAACGCATAGACAAAAAGGGTCTTAGAGGGTAGGCTATGCCTTTTCCCCCACACATATCTGTAGGCGTACACATTCTACATGAGGGGTGCTGGTCACAGGGCCAGTTTTTTCCAAATTCCTCCCATTAAAAGGGCTGAACAACATATTACACATTTATGTCTATATTCACATTCATTACACATTAATTTCTATATGCAGCCCGATGTCTCCTCTGCTGTGTCAATGACGGTCTGTCACCAAACTCATTACAACTGTAAAACAAAGCCTAGGGAGTGTTAGTAAACTCATCCCAACTGTCCCTTCTCTGAAGTTTTTTTATATTGCTCCCAAACCCAAGTAAACTACAACAACTTGACTAGGCTTTTGATCCCTGTCTTTCAAGCACTTGTGGTTCTCTCTATAGCAGGGGTGCCCAACCTTTTTTTAACCAAGATCTACTTTTGAAGTTGATGGTCTAACGTGATCTACCAAGTCAAATTCAAGGATGTCAGTATGAAAATTTAAGACCACCATTTATTAATCACCATTATTATGAACAAAATGTTTTCAGTAGGCTACTATGGCCGTATCTTTTCAGTGTGTTTTTAAAGTGTGTTGAATAGCCTATCTTTACAAAGCAATGCAGCACTGATAGTATGCAGAGATAATTTCAGTCATACACAAGTCATAAACAACTGAAACAATTTCAAAATGATAAACATTTGGTATATAAAAGGCACATAGGCCCTATTTCTAAAATATGATGAAGCATCATGCCTTCAGTGGTATAGGCTACAAATTAAAAAGGGCTCAGAAATTCACCATTTGTTATGGGTAAATAGTAGGCTACTATGAGAGAGAGAGAGAGAGAGAGAGAGAGAGAGAGAGAGAGAGAGAGAGAGAGAGAGAGAGAGAGAGAGAGAGAGAGAGAGAGAGAGAGAGAGAGAGCTCATTGGATTGGTTAACACCCCTGTTAAGTGTGACTTCTTCTATGAAGGTTTTTTTTTTCAGCTCTCTGGGACAGTAGCACAGCAAAGGCTTTCTATTGTGAGTTTGTCCACAACTGGAGCAAGAAACAGCACAAATTGAAGTGAATTCCATACATGTCAACAACTAACATTTCCCTTACACGCGGCACGCGATGTAAACGCAGTTAGCGATGATGCATGCGACTAGCGATTTGGACGAAGATCCTCGCATATCGGCGTGTCATAACGCATCGTTGCGCACATGTTCTGTTACTCACCCGATGTTACACGTGTGTACACATGAATCAACTGTAATACCCTTACGGTCACTTCCTAATGCTTTCCCCTCATTCTGTGTTACCGTGGGACTACTTATCTAACCAATACAGAGTCTATAGGATGTATTTACTCCAGGAGTAAAATGCGAAGGAAATTCAAAATCGTAATTCAAATCGTTTTTAACAAAAACGGATATCGTTAAAAAAATAAAAAAAAAAAAAAAGTATTTTTTTTTTTTTTTTAACATTTTCGTAAACTATGGCGGCCAAATTTAAACTATGGCGGGCCGCCATAGTTTCCTCAATGTATGGGAAACACTGGTGAGGCATAATAAATGCAATTTCATTGTGTGCGTCAGCACTGTGTCCAAAGATACAAGTGTTAAGTTTGAGTCTGAGACTCCAGGCATGTTGCTGTGTGTTTTTTGATGTTCGTTGTCCGTGATTAATATTGTCATGTGCTTTTCCTGAAATTACACTATTCTTAAGATATGACATATTTTGTCTACCTGTGTGTGTGTGTGTGTGTGTGTGTGTGTGTGTGTGTGTGTGTGTGTGTGTGTGCGTGTGCGCGTGCATGCACATGCCTGTTTGGGTGTGTGCCTATGTATGTGTGTGCATGCACATGTGTGGGCATGTGTGTGTGTGTGCGTGTGTGTGTGTGTGTGTGTGTGTGTGTGTGTGTGTGTGTGTGTGTGCGTGCGTGCGTGCGTACATACGTGTGCGTGTGTGTGCCTGCTTGCAT
>NC_085867.1:44798186-44803186 GCF_034702125.1 Engraulis encrasicolus
CCTAGCTAAGGTCACAGATGGTCAGATTTGAAACACAATTTTACTAAGCTGTGGTTATAAAATGGTGCGACTGTGTGACTGATCATGTTTTAAACATGAATGCTGCAGTGCAGTGCGTGTCTGTTTATGAAGGGAAACGTTTGCTTTGTTAGTGTCCTCTGCTATTGTTAGTACCTGCATCATCTGAAGAACTTTTTACTGAAATCCTGGTGCTTCTGGTGTCTTCATCTATTTTTCTCCTATCCTTCATTTTCTGCCCTCCTGGTTTGAACGACTGCTTCTTCAGACACCTTGGCAATGGCAAATTGGCACGAGCCGCGTTAAGTTGAAGCCGTCGTTTTTTTTCTTTCTCGTAATGACCGACCAAACCATTTGTGCACTGGGGGTGGGGGAGGTGGGGGTTCTTGATCCTTTTTAAGGGCAGGAAAGGCAAAATATCGGCATCATTATATAGTGCAATCTCCCTATCTCATAAACCATCTTATTTTGAAATTAATTAGAACCGTTAATCACAAACTTAATGAGGGCCCAGTCCTGGGCCCCCCTATCCCAGGGCCCGGGACAAAAAGCCCTTTTGTCCCCCCCTGTCGGCGGGCCTGGTCGGCATTATGAAAGGTGCCAGCTGCCTACACGGACCCTAAGATCACACAATCATCCTTTTCCTCAATAAAATCAAACCATGCATGATGTAAGTGTTGTATTAAGTACATTTTTTACCAAACATAGCAGTATTGTACAGTAGCCAGACTGCGTCCAAACAGGATATCAAATAATCATAAGGAACAACAACAGCAAGGCGTCCACATGGAATTCAGACTGGCGTTCAGCCACGCACTTTAGATTCAGCGTTTATTACACACAAATAGGCCTAACTTAGCCTAGGTATTACGTGTCAAAGAAAGATGATGCATGTTGTTAGGTTCGAGTCCAACAATGCCGCATGTGGCCATGCACTTCATGTTAGCTATGTTCAAAACTAGGCTAGGCCTACTCAGTCATCATGACTAAAGCCAACAGTGCTAGAACTTCTAGAAGCCAGAAAAGCTAAATAAAATGGCAAAATCATCCAACAGCGCACAACAAAAGTATGGATATGTCGAGAGTAGACTCGACTTGATCATCCCAGCACTTAGACCCAGAGCAGATAAAAATGACCATAACAGATAAAACGGCACACGGCGGTGCTACACATGGGATATCGCAGGATGACAGCGACTTACCATTTTGAAGACTAAACTTTCCGACTGCAAACCAATTGTCTGTAAGAAGTCTTAGCTTGTAGGCCTACTGAAAAGCAGGTTTAGATCTTTCCATAACTTCCATAAATTGTGAAATAACGCACTATAACCAAACAGCTTCACACAGCCCAACACAGCCTGTGATAAGTTAGAACTCTTCTTCTGAACCGTTTGCATAGACGCTGAACTGTTCTGAAAATTCCTGTCGGGCATTTTCAGTCTAGATTAGTCCCCAAGGCTTTCAACTGGATTTTACTAATGTAATACTTTTCTGTATCTAACATCATGTTTTATCAATGTCTGCTATCTCGAAGAGGTCTGCTATCATCATAAGGACTGATACCATTGAGGGGAGTCATCAAGGCCATTGGGCAAAAGCCCTGTATTCCATATGGTCAATCCAACACCGTTTCTATGGTTACTGTCTGATTGTGTAGAAGAGCAACGCGCCACAGAGGGGAAAAAGGATCGGCGCGTGAAGTATCTTGTTACAAGATGACAAATTATAATACCTTACGTTACAAAATGACAGTTATAGGCATAATGCAAACGCCATTTCATCTTTAAAGTTCTCTCGCGAATAATACTGCTTTAGTGCTCGGGTTTGTCCGTGGGTGCTCGATGGGTGCCACAGATTCACCGTGGGTGCCCACCGATTCCCGTGGGTGCCCGGGCCCTGGAGCACCCACGGATTCGGTGCCTATGCCGCAGTATCCCAAGCAAGACCACACGCTCTAGGGACAGTACCTACCCACAAGCCACCGCCACCCCCCTAGTTTTGTGTCTTTTGTTGTGTTGTTGTGTGAGCACACCAAATAACATTCCTAGCAACTGTATTTTATACTGTTGATATGGCTAAATAAACTTGAACTTGATATACACTATAGTACACACAAATATGATTTGTTAAGTTAGACAGGCTATTTGAAGTTATATTTTCAGGGCACCTAGTGGGGTGGGTCTGTTGTAAAGGAGGCCACCTTCAATGTGTGTGTGTGTGTGTGTGTGTGTCTGCGTGTGCGTGTGCGTGTGCGTGCGTGTGTGTGTCTGCGCGCGCGCGTGCGTGTGGTGTGCGTGTGCGTGTGCGTGTGCGTGCGCGTGCGCGTGCGCGTGCGTGTGTGTGTAGGGGTGGGGAGTGTAAGCAGATATCTGGAGACTACAAGCTGACCTCCACGCCAGGAAGATTCAACTACCATGTGCAGAGTAGGTCACACACACACACACACACACACACACACACACACACACACACACACACACACACACACACACTACCACGTGCAGAGTAAGTCACACACACACACACACACACACACACACACACACTACCACGTGCAGAGTAAGTCACACACACACACACACACACACACACACACACACACACACACACACACACACACACACACTCACTCACTCACTCACTCACTCACTCACTCACTCACTCACTCTCACACACACACACACACACACACACACACACACACTACCATGTGGAGAGTAGGTCACACACACACACACACACACACACACACACACACACACACACACACACACACACACACACACACACACACACACACACAACCATGTGGAGAGTAGGTCACACACACACACACACACACACACACACACACACACACACACACACACACACACACACACACACACAAAGACACACACACACAGACAAACACACACACACACACAACCATGTGGAGAGTAGGTCTAATACAGCACGCGCACACACACACCTACTACTACTACTGCTACCACTACTACTGTTGATGCTACTACTACTACTGCTTGTACTACACGATCGGCAAATGACCCAGGTAGAATAGAACCCGGGTCGCCGGCATAGCGACCCAGTGCCCTTCCATTTTAGGCCACGGTCGGGCCAACAACTATCACTTTTTACTAACCAATCCGTGCCCTCCTTATGGCTAATACATCTACAACTGGCCAATCACAGACATCATTGTATGCTCTTAAGGTCAGATTAGACTTCAGCAACTGCGCTTTTCAAAAGTCGCTTGGGAGTGGCCACGAACGAACTGTGCATTCATGCATCTGCGCTCGAGGTCGCGAGCCACATTTGAAATAGCGCGATTACCTTCACTGTATTGCAAACACTGCGGCCATTATTAAGCAATGTTGCTTTCTAGCCCAGTTGGCTAAGTATTTTCACACAAACTGCAAAGGCAGTTTGGTATCATTATTTGACATACCCAGTCTGTTTTCACGTGTAGAAAATGCAAGCATCTAAACAGTTGACTCTGCCGATGTGTGTTTACATTCGGTGGAGGAACAGGCTACGGTAGTAAAAAGGCATTGTGCCACGAGTGTTCAGCGGATGCATTGTTTGTTTCTTAACTTGTAGCTTCGTGTATTTACACACATTTACACACAGGGCATTAATATAGTTTTTAAACAGAATCAGCGTTGCTCTCGCAAACCACCGGCAATGTGCTACCGCAAGAATAAGGAAGTAGCGAGACGACCAATCACAGCGCCTTTTTGTCTGCGTCCTCCGTGTCCGTCTGACGGATAGTTCGAATTTTTCAAGGCGCTCGACGGCGGGCGCAGGGCCTCTGCGTGGGGGCATGGACGCGCACAGACACAAGACAGACGGACGCAGAGTCTCTGCCTCCGAAGCATTAATCTAGCTTTAGAGAGGGTGCTCTGACTGTGTGTGTGTATGTGCGCATGCGTATGTGTGTGTGTGTGTGTGTGTGTGTGTGTGTGTGTGTGTGTGTGTGTGTGTGTGTGTGTGTATGTTTCTCCACCAGGGTGGAATGCGGATGTGGATGCCTACGTGGTCCACACCAACTATGATGAGTACGCCCTGGTGGTCATGTACAAGGAGAAGCAGGGAGGCAACAAGACCACATCAGTCAAACTCTATGGTGAGTAGTAACCATGACAACAAGACCACATCAGTCAAACTCTATGGTGAGTAATAACCATGACAACAAGACCACGTCATTCAAACTCTATGGTGAGTAGTAACCATGGCAACCAAAACAACCTGCTGTAGTAGCCCTGGCAACAAGACCACATCAGTTGAACTCTATGGTGAATAGTCGTGGCAACCAAAACAACCTGTAGTAGCCCTGGCAACAAGACCACATCAGTTGAACTCTATGAGGAGTCAACACTCCAAACTCCACAGCAACCATGAGTGTGAAGAAGAGCAGCACTTCTAGGCAATGATTCCAAAGGCACACTACTTGACACTCTATCATATTAAAGGCTATTCAAGTAGTGTGTCTTTGGAATCCTTTGTCCACATGACCAGTGTTTCCCATACATTAAGGAAACTATGGGAAGAATTTTGAAAAACTGGCCCTGTGACCAGCACCCCTCATGTAGAATGTGTACGCCTATGTGTGTGGAGGAAAAGGCATAGCCTCTTAGACCCTTTTTGTCTATGCGTTAACAATTTCACAGTGCTCTTAAATTCTTATCTCTGCTCCTATTTTATTTTATTATTGTTTTCATAACATACCCCTGCATGAGGGACGAATGAAACTGTGTTGTAAACAGAAATGATTCACTGTACTGCATTTTTTGATAATGACAATGCACTACTATTATACATGTCAATGGTAAAGTGTTATGTAGCCTTATTTCTAAAAATATAAATGGCTTAAATGTAGGCCCAGGCCTATAGTTTCTCCATGCGCCAATGTCATACTGTACTCATTGTTTTGCCGTTTTGCATTTACGCTGCGTGAATACCCCCCCCCCCCCCAATAAAAA
>NC_085867.1:44805686-44810686 GCF_034702125.1 Engraulis encrasicolus
TTGGTCTTCCAATCTAGGGGCTGCCAGTTGGAATCCCCCCTGACCTCTCCCTACATCTCCATCCATGGCTGAAGTGCCCTTGAGCAAGGCACCTAACCCCACATTGCTCAAGGGACTGTAACCAGTACCCTGAAAAATAATAGTTGTAAGTCGCTTTGAATAAAATGAAAGTGTCAGCTAAGTGTATTGTAATAATAATAATAATAATGAGCTTAGTGGGTACAGTGAAGAAGAGCCTATAGCCTATACCCCATGAGCTCAGTGGAGTAGAGCCCATAGCCTATAGGCACCCCATGAGCTCAGTGGAGAAGAGCCTATAGCCTGTAGGCACCACATGGGCTCAGTGGAGAAGAGCCTATAGCCCAGGGGTTCCCAACCTTTTCCAATGTGGGGCCCACTCGAAATTGTCACAAATGTTCAGGGCCCACTTCTGACCCAATAAAGAATAAAACTCAAATAAATCAACAAAGCAACACACACCAAAATATGATTATAATTTGTAGAAAATGATTTCAATGCCCACTTGGAATACCTTCAGGGCCCACCAGTGGGCCCCGGCCCATAGGTTGAAAATCACTGCTATACCCTATACCCCATGAGCTCAGTGGAAAAGAGCCTAGAGGCACCCCATGAGCTCAGTGGAGTAGAACCTATAGCCTATAGCGCATGAGCTCAGAGGAGCCTATATGCACCCCATGAGCTCAGAGGAGAAGAGCCTATAGCCTGTAGGCACCCCATGAGCTCAGAGGAGAAGAGCCTATAGCCTGTAGGCACCCCATGAGCTCAGTGGAGAAGAGCCTATAGCACCCCATGAGCTCAGAGGAGAAGAGTATAGGCACCCCATGAGCTCAGTGGAGTAGAGCCTATAGCCTATGAGCTCAGTGGGTACAGTCTATTATCTAAACTCCCATCCTCAGCCTGATCTTGTGATCTCGCGCTTCACTGATGCCCCGTCTCCATGGACAAAACAATTACGTTTCCCCGCTGTCAGCCGAGCCACAACAACTTTTGGGGGACTGTTCTTCATTCAGCGTTCTTCCAACTGCAAACAAGAAAATCACCTTTGAATTGGGCTGTTGTGAGATATTGTCATCAGGAGGCCACAAGCACAAGAGGTAGGGCAGTGGTTCCAAACCTATGGGCCGGGGCCCACTGGTGGGCCCTGCAGGTATTCCAAGTGGGCCTTGAAATCATTCATAAAAAAAATAATCATATTTTGATTTGTGCTACTGTTGATTTATTTGAGTTGTATTCTTAATTGGGTCAGAGTTGGGCCTTGAACATTTGTGACAACTTCAAGTGGGCCCCAAGTTGAAAAAGGTTGGGAAGCCCTGGGCTATAGGCTCTTCTCCACTGAGCCCATGTGGTGCCTATTATTGGCTGTTTTCTGGCGGGGCGTTACGATCAAAATTCTACTGCTCCAGGCACTCCACAGAGAAGCACGGCCAGACTACAGTAGTGGAGCCAATCCTTTGGCGAAAGTACGTAGGATGGCTCGCGAGGCTAGTCCTCTCTAGTGGTCAGCAAATGGAATGCAGAATAGAATGGAATGCCAGAATGGAATGCTGCACCCAGAGCCGTATATTAAGAGAGTCTGGCCAACTCGAATCATGGACGCCATGTTCGCTCCCCACGGCGAGGATTCTACAGTGTAACCCTATGGGCAGCATGCCGTCAAAAAATCGCTGGATTTAAAATACAAATAAGGCTTCATGGACCATCAAACTTGGGTTGTACTGTAGTATTATTAAGATCCCAACATTAACGAACGTTAGCAAGTTCGTTCGTATAGAAGGGGTTTGCTTAAAAGAGGGTTTTGTCAGCATAGTTTTTATGTGCTCAGCAGCGCATTCAAGCGTTACTTCCGCGTTGTTGTTGCCTAGGTAGGGCCAACATCAGAGTCGATATTTAAGTAATGTACAGAAATAATATTCACAACAATTGTCAAGTTCATGTACAGGGACCCTGGTGATACTTGCAGCAAAGTTTCACGTTGTGTCAAGATTTAGTAGTGTAAAAATAACCATGATGTGCTCAGCAGTGCATTAAACGCGATTGCAGACAGTAGAACTCATAGGATGAGTCTGGATGCTCATAGGATGAGTCTGGACGTGAGTTTAACCCTATTCAGACTGGGCTTTTTTGGCATTCCTGGGCCTGGGGGGGGGCTCTTTTGACCCCCCCCCCCCTCATAACTCATGAACGGAATACGGCATGACCACCAAACTTTGGGGAGATGATCTACATATGGACATCTATGAATGACATAATTTTTGTGTCATTATCTGGTATTATGACGTCATTATGACATCATCTGTTTATAATACCCAAAATCTCGCCATAATGTATTTTCCATCAAATTTAGGTAATGCACTTACATTTTAATGATTATATGCTTCAGACCACTTTAATGTTCACAAAGCTGTCTGATGCTAATGGAAATAGCAAAAAAATATGAAAAAGGAACAATAATGAGACTTAGATCAGTGATTTTCGGTCAGACATACCTGTCAGAAAACCTTTGCCATGGCAACGGCAAAAATGATAAACATAATCTTTTGGTACTAAACTGTAGCCAACTAAGGGACTGTACGTTATTTACCGGGGGGGGAGGGCTGGTGCGCTGGAAGTCCGGTCAAAAAAAAAAAATCATGGCCCCCCCCTCCACCTCAATTTTTTTCCCCATGGCCCTCCCCCCACTTCAATTTTGTTTTCCCATGGCCCTCCCCCTACAGGTACAAAAATGTAATATGTAAAATTGGTAGATGAACAACCATCATGACAACAGTCAGAGTAGCCTACATCAAGGGCGGTTGTCTGCACTATTATGTGCTATCGATATCAGTGGATACCTATGAGAAGCCGCTAGAATCTACCTCTGCGGCTGCATGGGATGCCTTTTAACTCCACTGTCACCAAGACAAATTGCAGGGACGCAGGAACTCATTTTGACCAGGGGGTGCTGTAGTCAGCGAAGGGTCTGGGAGTCCTCTCCCAAAAAAAATTGTTTTTTTTTAGATGCAATTTCCTGCATTCTAATCAAGTTTAGGATGAAGAATGGCGAATCCCATCTGACTAACTTCTTCATGTTTTATGTAGCCTAATGATGCATACGATCAGGACCCCTGCCTTGTCTCCCCGCCCCGCGCACAAAAGCACGCACACACAGACAGGCATAGGCCTACTGCTTCCCGAATGTGATTAGGCTACACTCTGACGGCCAAAGAGTTTGTGCTGTGATCGGCGAGAGAAGTAGGTTAAGCGCCAAAGCAGCTGGTGCCATTGCTGGCTATTGATACAGGGAGAGTGTGAAAGCCACCTTTAGTTTGCATTTGACGTTGGCCATATTTAAGACTAAAAGGTGCCGCTAAACGGTGGTCAAATCAGCAGCAAGAGGCAAAAGGAACAAATCGCCACCACTACAAAAGTCCAAAACATCTAACAATAGCACAGCCATTTCACACCGCGGGCAAATTCAATTTTGGCAACAGTTATGATAGACAAGCCACGCACACCATCGGCTGTGCTATAGATTCACCCCATAGCCAACTCCGAGGCTAAGATAGACTTCACCAGCTTTAGGCAAGACCTAGCCTACCAATGTGCTACTACGAATCCAATCTCCACCGCAAGAAACAAAAGTCACTTCTTACCTGACACGATGCACAATTTTGGTGACATTCCCTTCTTCCGTCGCACTTTAAATTCACCTAATTCCTTACTTAGTTGGTCCGTTTTTGATCACCAAAGTGATGAGACTTCTCTTCACAACAAGTTAGCTCCTCCAATGGGTTTAAGACCGTGTTGATGCATGCCCAAGCCAACATATCGCTGTTAATAACACTTTTATTAATACCTTGACACCACAAGCTAAACAAAACAAACGTCTCTCTCGGCGGTGCTATGCGACCATTGAACACAGATGTAAAGCACACGGCGGCGGTGCCATTATATAAAATCATGACTTACCAGAGGCTGTGACCACCAGTTGACTACAACACAACACCTCTCCAAAATTCCTCTGGAAATGCCCATCCAATTCGTTGTCAAAACTTCCCAAACTGTTTAGCCCATAGGCCTATAGTTCACCTCAGCTAGTTGATATTTGCTCACGGTCATTTTCTATGATACTCAATGTTCCTCCGTAGCACTAGCAATCCTACAGTGAAAGAGAGTCAGCGCGGGCAATGAAACACGCTTCAGTGCTAAAGCACCCGGGACCTTGCATAGCAAAGCGATGTGTTTCAGAGCATTTCTTTATTATTATTTAAAATAATATATGAAAATAAAATAAAATAAATTCGTTTTTTTCCCATGGCCCTCCCCCTAACTCCGATTTTTTTTGCCATGGCCCTCCCCTCCACCTCATTTTTTTCATCATGGCCCTCCCCCCCCTACGCACCAGCCCTCCCCCCCCGGTAAATTACGAACAGTCCCTAAATNTTAGGAAAAGTCACCAAGTTTTGTAGTCATAGCTTAAGTCGTTAAGGAATTATACTACATCAAAGTTGGTGCGGGCACTTTTAGCCCCCCCCCAGTCTGGATAGGGTTAAATCGCAGGGGAAAAGGACCTTATTAGCGCGGCAGAAATAATAACTTGGTAGTACCAAGGGCAAAGTTATGTTTTCACATTATAGCATAGTTACAGGTGGCAAGTAAGATTTGACAATCTAATTTCAAGTTATGACAGAAACCTAAACATCATTCGTTTGAAAGTGCGGTCAGGAGTTTTTGAGAGCATATCATCATGACTATTTCTTTCAGAAGTAATTGTTAACAAAAGTCGAAGGGGGAAAATACATTTACCTCACACAACACGGAGAAATCTGCTGTTTTCCAGTGATTCCTTCTGACCTTTATATTCCATAAAGGAGAGTTTATATCCATGCAAGTCCCAAATCCTCCGTTTCTGTCACGAGTTAAACAATGTTGTTTTTTTCTCCTGACCTGGTCCTGCGCTACAGCCATATGCAAAACAGTTTGTCGTAATAATATTATAG
>NC_085867.1:44820686-44823186 GCF_034702125.1 Engraulis encrasicolus
GAGTTGCAGGTTCAAATCCCACCCTTACCTCTCCCTACACCTCCATCCAAGACTAAAGTGCCCTTGAGCAAAGCACCTAAACCCACATTGCTCCAAGGACTGTCACCAATGAGCGTTGGTTAAAAAAGCGGCATCCAAGTGTTATATAGAAGAAGAAAAATACACTATTGTCATAAAAGCATGAAATTTGTCTTCGGTCTCACCATATAAACACATAAATTGACAGTCATTCCATTGCTCAAAACATAAATACATAGGCCCTACATAAATCATAAATACATCCCGCATGGAATAATCATGAATAATGAAAAATAATAAAACCTGGTAAAACCATGGATAGTTTTCAGAGTAAAACCGTGGGTCATTTTAATAGTCAAACCAAACCGTGCCGAGCCATGCTCAAAAAAACATGAAATCATGGTTTACCGCGGTCGAAAAAACATGAAATCATGGTTAACCGTGGTCGATTTTTGTAAAGGGGAAACCACTGGCCAGCTGGAGATTAGGTGCGGGAACGGGAACTGGCACGGTTATCAATCGGTCTCAACATGCATTTTACACACAACACACTAATAATGAGTACACCCATATTGTCACTTAAGTTATATCATTCATGTTTCTTTTCTGTTGTAAGCTCTACAGATGTTGTGATAAACGTACTCTACAGTAACTGGCATTTATATACATTTGGGCACCAGCCAACCGGCCAACATTTTTTAAAACTGGGCTGTGGCAATAACAAGTCTTACTGGCCATTTTGGCAGGTAACTTATGACATATCACTATTATTTACCCATTTATATAAGTTGGTTATATTTACGCTCAAGAAATATTATATCTCAGATTCTATTTGTCTAAAATAATTTCACCATATGGCATTGATCCTCCTTCAGCACTTCATCTTCAGAGCTCAGGTAAAGAAAGAATACTGACAGCAAAACTGGGGCTAGTAGGGGGCACTGTGGCGCAGCGCGCTAAGCCCCCCGCATTTGGGCTTGCATGCCCACATAGCCTTTCTACCTATAGCCGTTCCACATGCTATTCGCCCCATTATACAAAATTTGGCAGCAGTTCAATGGATTTGCATTAGGGGCGCTGTTCAGACAGAGCAGATTGGGGTTCCCCTATTGGGCTGGGGCTAATCACCCACAATAAGTCCTTGCTAGCAGCTGAAACCTGAACATATTACGGTCGTCTCTGACTGAAAATAAAACATTAAAATTAAAAACACAGTAACCTAGGAGTTATATCCATCTAGTTTCTTACAGCTTCGACATTTGTGAGTCAGTCTTCACTAGCTTCTAGCTAAGGAAATGACGACATCCGATTGGTGAATGGGGAACTAAACCGGATGCTAACGTCGGCGAGACGTAGCCTAGCCACAGGCTAACTGACAAACGTGAGGCCAACAACTCAGCCGATCGTGATGTATGCCACAAATAGACCAATCGACCTCATATTTAGACACTACAATGTTGATTTCTGCCTTCGATTTTCATCAGTTAAGAAATCTAGCGTCGGATTAACACATTCTTAAGGTAGTAAAGCGAGTTGCCGCCATGTTTGTTTTCCAGAATCACCCGGGTAGAGAGCTCACGTGCAGCATTCTGGGTAATTGACTTTCACGTTATTCATGCACAAAATGTGTGTTTTTTAAAAAATGCAGTGAGTTTTAAAAAATCAAACCAAGTGCCATTTGGAAGGGCAATTTACACTTCCTTTAGGAAAAATAAAATGAAAACCGGTGACCTTCCATATCCGACACATCAGTTGCGTCTATTGTGGAGCTTCATAGGACCCCCATTCATTCTGACGGCTCTCCTCTGCTTGAACATCGCCGCCTCGTGGACAGTACCACCCGGAAGAAGCTGTCAGTTTGGTCTCTCCTCTATAAACCCTCTCTGATGCCCAACCAAGGGGACCCCGGTTTGAGTCTGGCCGGAGTCATTTCCCGATCCTCCCCTTGTCTCTCTGTCCCATTCGCTTCCTGTCACCATCTTCGACTGTCCTGTCAAATAAAGGCATAAAAAGCCCATAAAAAGATTTTTTTTTTAAATCTGTGGCCAGTAGAAAGGCAGAATGGCTAGTGACGCGGGAAAACAGCCAGCCACTGGTGAGCTGATGAGTAGTGATGGGCAAATGAAGCTTTGTTGAAGCTCTGAACCATTTAGGCGCATTGCTTCAAAAATTGGGTTAGTACTTGAAGCTTCAGTAACAGGGCCCTCTCCTGGTGAAAAGCCATGTTTGCAATTAAACGGGCTCAATTCGATAAGATGAGATGTTGTGCCCTCATCATCTGCGACATTACCCCCAATATTGGACTGAGCTCATACTTTTGCAGACTATCTTCCCGACATTTGACATTTTAGGCTACTGATGAAGCAGTTGAGGTAGATGACATTACAAAGGTTACGATGCCACATTTATTTATTTATTCATTTATTATTAGGATATTTTTTGGGCGATCAGAATAAAGCGTTGCTGAACATTAATGTCTTTT
>NC_085867.1:44828186-44864152 GCF_034702125.1 Engraulis encrasicolus
ACATTCTAATGCAAAATGAGGGTCGTGGCTTTTAAATGCAACTTATTTGACGTTTGTATGTCCCTCAGAGGCTGCGATATTTAGAATTTAATTGGCAGAGGGCACCCTTTCCCAAAAAGGGCTTAGGACAAAATGGGTTAACAGACAGCAATAGATTAAAAAAATCTCCAACCCTACCCTAACGGCATGGAAGTGGGATAACGGCCTCCGCAAAAGTTAATTTTGCACGTTGCAGGAGTTCTGAGACGAGGCCATTAACTTGGTGGAATCTGTCATCTCGCCGGCTGTTACCCCTTACTTATATATATACATACACACACACACACACACACACCTGTACACAATCGGCTACGTCAGCTATCGCCGAACTGCGTGGCATAGCTAAGTTTCATGCCCACGTCGCGACGCGTCTATCTTGCTCACCAGATTCTGGTGCAGTTGTCATGGTTCCTACAACTTAACAGACAGCAATAGATGAGATTTTTAGTTATTTATTTCCAGAATTCATGCTGCCCATTCACTAATGTTACCTTTTTCATGAACACTTACCACCACCATCAAATTCTAAGTATTCATTATGACTGGAAAAATTGCACTTTTCATACATGAAAAGGGGGATCTTCTCCATGGTCCGCCATTTTGAATTTCCCAAAATAGCCATTTTTAGCTGCAAAAATGACTCTACTTGGACCATACTAGAAAATATTTGTTTACGACTCAGTAAACTTCCATGTAAAAAAAAAATTGGCAATAAGCAGCCCAGTTTCAATGAGAAGCATAGTTGCAGTAGCTTTTTTGATAATTTCCTGCACAGTGTACCTTTAATGTTGCACGTTGCAGGAGTTCTGAGACGAGGCCTTGCCATTAACTTGGTGGAATCGGTCATCTCGCCGGCCGTTACCCCTTATTTATACACACACACACACACACACACACACACACACACACACACACACACACACACACACACACACACACACACACACACACACACACACACACACACACACACACACCTGTAGACTACACTGCATACCTCACACTCCTACACACACACACACACACACACACACAGACACACTTCTATTCCCTTTGAAAAACTCCAAGTACAAACTGTCACTCAAGTTGTTAACATCTCTAGCCTCTAGTTGCCTTGAGTGTCTTTGAGTGTGTCTGTGTATAGGAGTGTGAGGTATGCAGTGTAGCGTAGAGGTGTGTGTGTGTGTGTGTGTGTGTGTGTGTGTGTGTGTGTGTGTGTGTGTGTGTGTGTGTGTGTGTGTGTGTGTGTGTGTGTGTGTGTGTGTGTGTGTGTGTGTGTGTGTCTCTAGCCTCTAGTTGCAAAGTCGACTCCTCCCGTCACCGTTGTCAGTGCTTGTGCTCTCTCTCCTAGTAGTCGATGACGGCTAACGATGCTTCAAAAGATCCCACAGACTCGGTGTGTGTGTGTGTGTGTGTGTGTGTGTGTGTGTGTGTGTGTGTGTGTGTGTGTGTGTGTGTGTGTGTGTGTGTGTGTGTGTGTGTGTGTGTGTTAGTCATGACTGTTTACTTCTGCAACACCTGCAGGTTATTATTCAGAATTCCTACTCTACTGCATACCACACACACAGAGACACACAGACACAGACACACAGACACAGACACAGACACACAGACACACACACACACACACACACACACACACACACACACACACACACACACACACACACACACACACACACACACACACACACACACACAGACACTAGACTGCATAGCGCACACTCCTACACACACATACACACACACTAGAGGTGCTCCGATCACCATTTTTTGGCCCGATCACCGATACCGATCACCAAAAATCTTTATCTGCCGATCACCGATCATTGCCGATCACAGAAATTATTTCCTATTTTTTTAATAGCCTATTAATTATCCTTATTGAATATTTCTGCCCATAAACCAATCAATCTTAATTTGCACATGTCGCTTTCACAATGTAGGCCTATTATTAGGCTATTACTATTATGATTATTATTATTATTGTTATTATTATTATTATTATTATTATTATTATTATTATTATTATTATTATTAGGCTATTATTATTATTATTATTATTATTATTATCTTTCAGCTCTTTCAGACTAGTGTTGGTAATATAGCCTACAAGTAAGTCTACAGTATTAATCAATTTATAAGTTATTGCATATAATTACTAAACTATTTAAGATTGAATTGAAACTGAAACATTACATCAATTTATAAGTTATTGCATATAATTACTTAACTATTTGAGATTGAATTGAAGCTCAGACACCTGGATCTCAGTCTCTCGTCTTCTGCATACGAGAAAAAACCCTGTCGCTTTAAATGAGCAGCCTCGTGAGGAGAGCCCCTCCCCTCTCTGTCACTCACTGTCCACAGCTGCAGTGCTCCGCGACCGTTCTGCTCTCTCCCTCTCACTTCTGTCGCCGTTTGGCGTTTCAGCGACTATCAAACTAATCGACTGACTGTCAACAACTTTGAAAACAATAACGTTGGCATGCTTGTGCGGACAACGTGAACTTGTCGCGTGCTGACCGAGGCAACTACACAGGTTATAACGTAAAATGGCTAACGAGCGAGAAGTAGTCTATCGCAAATTACATTGTGACTGAAACACTTGAGATTCTACATACACAAAACAAGAAAAAAAAAACTTCACTTGAAAGAACAGGGAACACGCACAACACAGCGTGTCTGCGAGGAAAGCTCTTTCTCTGTAACACTGTCATAGAATGTAGAATTCCCTGCACAGACTCATTGAGTTTCACCGTCCATTCTCCCTAGTTGCTGTTTGGTGTTGCAGCGACTACAAAACTAATGACCTGGCTGTCCATTAGGCTACAACTTTAAAAACAATACAGTTGATGATTGTTTTGGAAACGTTTAGTTGTTGCGTGCTGACAGGCTGTAACTCAAAATAGTGAACATGGCGAGACTGACACGTCATTCACAAATTACAAGCGTCATGTAAACTGCGCATGGATCGGAAAATCAGATCATTGTTGATGCAGATATGATTATAAATGGTGAAAATGAAGGAGGGAATTCCAAAAAGTTAAAGACAAGTAAAGATGCCTTATTTTGGTGCAGCAGCTGTGCAGAGCCAGCACCTAGGCTACATGCAGGCAGCGCCAGGTGTAAAGGCGAAATGGTTGCGTGAGGAATTTAATATCTCTGGATCGGTTTTTTGATCGGCATGTTTTTCCGATCACCGATCAGGCTATTTTTGGCCATTATCGGCCGAGCATGATCGGCTGCCGAGCAATCGGAGCACCTCTAACACACACACACACACACACACACACACACACACACACACACACACACACACACACACACACACACACACACACACACACACACACACACACACACACACACCTCGGCACTGCATGCTACACAACACACCATGTCCACTCCCACACATACACACACACACACAGACACACAGACACACACACACACACACACACACACACACACACACACACACACACA
This sequence comes from Engraulis encrasicolus, assembly GCF_034702125.1. Classification (NCBI taxonomy): domain Eukaryota; kingdom Metazoa; phylum Chordata; class Actinopteri; order Clupeiformes; family Engraulidae; genus Engraulis; species Engraulis encrasicolus. The sequence goes on from NC_085867.1 coordinate 44,831,715, forward strand.
CACACACACACACACACACACACACACACACACACACACACACACACACACACACCTCGGCACTGCATGCTACACAACACACCATGTCCACTCCCACACATACACACACACACACACACACACACACACACACACACACACACACACACACACACACACACACACACACACACACACACACACACACACACGTGTGCGTCTTCTCTGCTAAAATCATTTCCAAGCTACAGTCTGCTGAGTGCTGATGGTCACATGAGTATTAGAGGCCTCAACACACACACACACACACACACACACACACACACACACACACACACACACACACACACACACACACACACACACACACACACACACACACACCTGCACACACACCCGCACCCGCACACACACACACACGCACACGCACACAACTACACACGCATCTACACACACACACACACACGCATGATGAAGTTTGTGCATTCCTAAACCCATTCAAGTACTACAGAAAACTTGATAAACATAAACATTAAAAAGACGAATATGATTTCACTGGGATTTGTAAGTTTATTTTTGGTTTATTTTAGCTACCTAAAATAAGTTATTCAATTTATCAAATTATTCATCTTATTTTGCTATATCTTTCCTTCCAGCCTGCCGCGGCCCCCCTGGCATCCCCTCGAGGCCCCTCTGGGGTCCCTGGCCCCCATTTTGAAAACCACTGGAGTAACATGATGTACGTAACCGCTGTGTAATATCACATGGCCAGTGTTGTACTGACATCCTGAATTTACATTTTACTTTTTTTCATTTACTTTCGACACCTCTGGACTCTCCACTCTTGTGTCTATTTGGATAAAACCGTGTTCTTAACACACACTGTAATGTTGTCTCTGTGTGTGTGTGTGTGTGTGTGTGTGTGTGTGAGAGAGAGAGGGAGAGAGAGAGAGAGGGGGGGGGGGAGAGACAGGAGTGAGTGAAAGAGAAAGAGAGGAGGTCAGGTTCTTGTGGTCTGCAGACTTGGTATGTGTGTGTGCATGTGCGTGTGTGTGTGTGTGTGTGTGCATGTGCGTGTGCGTGTGCATGTGAGTGTGCGTGTGTGTGTGGGAGAATCCTGCAACTCAGAATGATCTAACAGAAGCTAAGAAGCGGCCCCAAACACACACACACACACACACACACACACACACACACACACACACACACACACACACACACACACACAGGTAACATGAAACCTCCTCACACACAAACATATAACCAGACAAATGCTCTGCAAAGGGAAGCATGCACACACACACACACACACACACACACACACACACACACACACACACACACACACACACACACACACACACACACACACACACACACACTGCAGAGGGCAGCCGTCTTTAAAACAAAATACCCACAATTCCCTGCTCTCTTTTATTGCGCCTGTGAAAAGAGACGAGAGAGAGAGGAGGGCGCATGTGTGTGTGTGTGTGTGTGTGTGTGTGTGTGTGTGTGTGTGTGTGTGTGTGTGTGTGTGTGTGTGTGTGAATAGAGGAGAGAGAGGAGGGTGCATGAATGACAAAGAAACGAGAGAATAAAGAATGAGAGAGAGGGAGAGGGAGGGCGAGAGGAGAGAATGAGAGACAGGGAGAGAGGGAGGGGGAGAGGAGAGAGGGGGAGAGAGAAAAGAGAATGAGAGCAGGAGGGGAAGAGGGCAGGAACGCAGACACACACACACACACACACACACACACACACACACACACACACACACACACACACACACAAGAGGGGAAGAGGGCAGGGGCTCATTCTTTCATTCTTTGAATGCGTGGAGGGGTGGAGGAGAGGAGGAGGAGGAGGAGGAGGAGTGTGAGTGAAAGAGAGAGAGCGTTTGGGGGAGGGGTGTGTGAGTATGTGAATGTGTGTGTGTGTGTGTGTTTGTGTGTGTGTGTGTGTGTGTGTGTGTTTGTGTGTGTGTGTGTGTGTGTGTGCGTGTGAGGGAGGGAGGGAGAGAATGTGTGTGTGAGAGTGTGTGTGAGAGTCGAGAGAGAGTTTGGGGGAGGGGTGTGTGAACAGAGACAGAGAGCGAACGGGTGGGGGATGGGTGGGAACTGGAGCTAGGGTCAAAGAGAAGAGAAGAGAAGAGAAGAGAAGAGAAGAGAAGAGAAGAGAAGAGAAGAGAAGAGAAGAGAAGAGAGAGAGATAGAGAGAGAGGGGAGGAGAAGAGAAGAGAAGGTAGAGAAGAGAAAAGAGAGAGAAGAGAAGAGAAGAGAAGAGAAGAGAAGAGAAGAGAAGAGAAGAGAAGAGAAGAGAAGAGAAGAGAAGAGAAGAGAGAGAGATAGAGAGAGAGGGGAGGAGAAGAGAAGAGAAGGTAGAGAAGAGAAAAGAGAGGAGACGAGAGAAGAGAAGAGAAGAGAAGAGAAGAGAAGAGAAGGATGAGAGAAGAGAAGAGAAGAGAAGAGAACATGAGAGGACAGAATTGAAGAGAAGAGAAGAGAAGAGAAGAGGAGAGGAGAGAAAATGATGAGAAGAGAAAGATAGAGAGAGAGGGGAGGAGAAGAGAAGAGTAGGTAGAGAAGAGAAAAGAGAGGAGACGAGTAAAGAGAGAAGAGAAGAGAAGAGAAGAGAAGAGAAGAGAAGAGTAAAGAGAGAATAGAAGAGAAGAGAAGAGTAAAGAGAGAAGAGAAGAGAAGAGAAGAGAAGAGTAAAGAGAGAATAGAAGAGAGAAGAGAAGAGAAGAGAAGAGAAGAGAAGAGAAGAGAAGAGAAGAGAAGAGAAGAGAAGAGAAGAGAAGAGAAGAGAAGAGAGAGTCACTATAGAGAAGAGAAGAGAGGGATGAGAAAAGGGCAGAAGAGAAGAGAACAGGGTTCTTGCAGGATTCATACGTGCAATTTTAGACCTTTCCAACCAATTTGAGATCAACCCCAGTCAGGCATTGCCATTACTTATAAACACCCTGATCATGCTGAGCAATCAAAAACTTATTACAAAGACGAAGGGCAGAAATTCACTTTGAAGTGCAATGATTAGCCAACTGCATTTAAAAAAAACTAGTTGAATGTCTTTTCATTTGTTGAGGTACTTTGCCCAGCAGTCAAACGCAAGCATTATTTACAAATCTGTAGGAATAGATGAAGGTAATATTTTTAATTCCTGGGTAAAATAATTGTAAGACCTGGGATGAAAATCTTGCTGTTTTTTTTAAACTTTGTATGGCCTGAAATCACAGCTTCTAAATGTTTTTTTTTTCTAAAAAATACTTTTTGTTAGACCCCATGGGAATCCTGAGAGAAGAGAAGCCTTGGCGGGACACAGATGGTAGAGTTTTAATGAGTCTTTACTTTGCTTTACTGGCTTGTACACAAATGTACAAAAATATGACAGCACTCATCTCATCTCATCACACTTTACACTTTATCACAGTGTTACAATCGCTCAAAAGAAACACACAAACAAACAAACAAACACAAAACCAAAACAAAATCAAAGAAAACAAACCAAAACAAGAGAGAAAAGAAAAGAAAGTCAACTCAACTCAAACTGCATCAGACATCTGCACTGAGACATCTACACTCACACACACACACACACACACACACACACACACACACACACACACACACACACACACACACACACACACACACACACACGAGCAGAACTTTTGGTCCACACCAAACCAAAATAACCAAAAGAAAAGATGAAAAAAAAAGAAAATCAAATCAAACAGCACTCGTCTCATCTCACCTCCCTCTGCTCTCGTGTGCACGCTGCTTGCCGCACACAACCCGATCTCACAGGCCTCCGTGAAATGAACACAGACCATTGTGACACGAAATCTGTGGCACTTTTGGCACAAAATCTGCGGAAACTGCCACAGATGTCCGTGCTCCAAAAGGGTCCGTGTTCATTTCATGGCGTTGTGTGTGAGATCAGGTTGTCTTGGGCTTTCGTGTACACCACCTGGCCAGCCGCTGAGGCGAGGTCATCATAAATGTTATGACGGCCAAACCCCGGCGACTATTAAAACGTGCAATTATTTAATTACTTTAAAAACATGTTTGTGTTACAATGATCTTATCATCACAAGAGTGAGCATCTTATTTTTAATGACAGGAGCCCGACACTTAAAGCCACACTGTACCATTTTTGGAAATAAGCTCATTTTACGTCTCACCTTCAGTTAAGGGGTTGAGTTTCACCTTTCTCCTGTACTTCAAGCTGTTCTCGGGGTACGGCAGTGCAAATTTTGCACCCAAGCTAGCAATTAACATTGAGACCAGTTAGCGGTTAGGATTTAATGTTAATCGGGAGCTTGGGCTAATTGCTAGTGGCTAGCTGGTCTCATAGGACTCAATGTTAATTGCTAGCTTGGAGGTAAAATTTGCAGTGCCATACTCAGGCGACAGTTGAAAGTTCAGCAGAAATGTAACACTCAATCATTTTACTCAAGGGGAGGTGTAATATGAGCTTATTTCCAAAAACGGTACAGTATCACTTTAACTTCAGGCAAGAAAGACGAGCTCCTACTCATCAGCGATATACATATATCCACATATACATACACACAGATATATATATACGCATATTTATACGCACCGACTCTGGCTCGCTCGCACATACAATACACACACACACGCCTTTGCCAACATGACGTTTGACAAAGTCACACACAGAATAGACAAAATGCTTGTCTCTCGAGTGTTCATACAATAGTATTTTTTGTTGTGTTCCTTTTTTCTATTCAGAAAAAAATTAAAATGTCGGCATAGCGGACGATGCCAACGGTTTAGACCAGAGCTCAGTGCAACATTATATTAACAACAAACAACAGGACGACAACAAAGGTCAAAAGGTCAAGTTTAAGACACGCGATGCATAACTCAGTTCCTGCCTCCACCAGCCAACCAATCACCACGCAGCACGAGAGTAGAGTGTCAGCCAATCGGAAACACTTTGAGTGTGTGGCACGCGCACACACACACACACAGACACACAGGCCGCATCTGGCCCGCATGCTGGCGGATCTGAAGTCAGTGGAGACCCACGACTGAGACCCACACACACACACACACACACACACCCTCCGCTGGACGTGATTCACAATCACAGAGGCCTCAAGGCCACATTAGGGGTTGGACACACACTCCCAGCACCACTGAAAACCACACACACACACACACACACACACACACACACACGCACACACAGACAGACACACACACACACACACGCGCGCGCGCTGACCGCTCACTGTGCTGACTGAGGCCTCTGCAAGTCTGTCAACTCAACCAGAGCCAAGCAGATTCAAATCAGAACAAACTTAAAAACAACAAAATAAGCAGCATTGAAATCCACGTCAGGTCAGGTCACATGTCTTTTAAAAGGCAGCAGACAGCTTGTTTTTTTTATATAAAAAATATGTGTTCCTGCAAGTCATCTGACAGAAATGATAATCATCATCATCATGATAAGAGAATAATAATGATATGCCGTGCGTGCGTCGCGTGCGGTGCGCATGCGTCATCATGTCCCCCTTCTGCTCCGTACAGTAGTAAGTATGTCGGCCACAGCTCCTCCTGCAGTCTCTCTGGCCGACAGACAGGGGGCGCCAAAAGAAAAGGGCTCCAGGTTTCTGTGCAACGAAAACTCCCTGCATCAAAAGTCACTCACGTCACGCATGCCACCCCACTAACAGTCCACTTTATGGAACTAAGTTTAAAAAAACAAAAAAACAAATGCAACAACAAAAAAAGGAAAGATTTGATAAGCACTTGGATGAAACAAAACTCCTTTTACAATGTGCCAGTCATGCCGTGGGACTGGAGAGGAAGGCGGTGCTGGGTGTATGTGTGGAGTGTAACCTACTCTTGAGCTCTCTGAGAGCATGCGGCCAAGATGAGGATGGGGGGGGGTGTAATGTAGTGTCTCTTGAATACTTGAAAGTCGAGGTAGCTGGTAGAAAATAACCAAACATTACAGAGTGGGGGGGTTGGGCCAGGGTGGGGGGGGGGGATGGCTGTTTCCCAGGGCCCTGGCAGTCTGTCCTGTCTTTCTGACGCAGGGAGGGGGGAGAGAGGGGGAGAGGGCGGAGAGAAGGGGTCGCGGCATTGTTCCAAGCGGGACTGTTCAGTTCACACTCGAAAATCTGAAGCAGCTTCATGAAGTATTGACCCTAAATATGTTTAGAAGAGCCGTGGAGCCAGCGCGCACGCGGTCCTCCCTCGCCTCGCCTCGTGTACCTTCATAAACTTCATAGACAGCGTGGGCGGCCTGTTCACAGTGATCACCAGCAGGGGGCTCCACACAAATACTGATACTGACAGGAGATTATAAAGTGGATATCGGACTGGGGGCCACTCTTCATTACACAGCAAAATAAAAAAAAAGCAGCGCAGCGGTTTAGTTTAGTACGGTGGCCCGGCTGGGTCAAACAGCCCTGATGCCGCCGTCTGCCAGGGAGACGAGAGGACACCTCTACTCGCTTTAAACAAGGATCAAAGTAAAGCTATGCTGTACAGTACTTAACATTTAGTCAATCGATGTTACTCCGATTACATTGTATAATAATAATAACAACAACAAAAAGTATTGGGTCTCCATAATGCCGCATTTTAAACCATGCCAATGATTAGGCTAATTGATACAATAGAAGAGAAAAAAAACAAGAAACGTGTAGTTTAGAAAACAAAAAACTAAACAGTGTGGGGGGGGCAAATGGATAGCTGACCTCTCCTCTCCTCCCCTCTCCACCCCGCCCTGTGCTCTCCTGATTTTCCAGCATTTCAGCCACAGCATCATCAGGTGGCATTGCATTGCCACGACGACCAGGTTGCCATGGTCGCTGTTCAGGCAGGCCAACACTCCCCCCTCCCCTCAGCATAAAGGCGCACCCCCTCCCTCTCACCCCCATCCTTAATCTGAACATTTCACACAGTCAAGAAAAACAAAGCTTTAGTACCAACGCATTCTGTACACACACACACACACACACACACACAGGCCTACTCTCACACACAGGCACAGAACGCGTTACTATTTTTCAAGATGCATGTCTTCTCATGTCAGATCAGTAGGCCTATCCCGCTGTCTGAGTTTCCTGGGGGACGAAGAGAGAGAGGAGAAGCCTGCAGCAGCCCTGTTTGGTGTGTTGGTATTAAAGGGGTAAAAAAGTCTCCATCTTGTGTTGTCTCTAAATAATAATAATTTGGCATTTGGTGGAAAGGTGGAAGGCCGGAAGCCGTAAAGGGCCCGTATGTGTCTCTCTGTCTCTGTCTGTCCATCTGGTATTTTAACCCTTTGAGGAGCACCATCACAAATATGCGATTAGATTTTTTTGCCAGAATGCTGAGTTCTCGTTGTGACATCACAATGACTTTGCGTGATTTTTAACACAGAGTTCTATGGGAGCTGTAGTAGAGTGTTCAAGTTAAATTCTAGAAGAAGAACTGGGATGGGGACAAAACTCCTTACTAACTCCTCAAAGGGTTTTCAACGAACTTTAACGAGCCTCCGCGAACAAAACGAGCTTTAGCGAGCCTCCCTCGCCTTTCCTCGCCTCACCGCGTGCCAGAGGAGTACTTGGCCTTCGTGATGAGGTAGAGGACAATATCTTGATGTCCACCGAAGGCTGCGATGTGCAGCGCGCTCCAACCCTCCCGGTTGGCCAGGCGGATATCGGCGCCGAACTTCACGAGAAGCTTCACGAGCTCCAGGTTGCCGTCGATGACCGACTGGTGCAGCGCCGTCTGTCCTTCGGGACCGAACGAGTTGACGTTGAACTCGCAGTTGGTCATGTTTTGGAGGAGCGAGTGGAGCTCCTTGGTGTTGCCCTTCTTCACCGCCTCCTGGAAGACTCTCTGCGGGGCTGAGAGCGTCGATACCTCGGCTTGGCTCATGGCTGTAACTCCCGCTGTCTGGATGTCTGGATCTCTCCAACACTCCCACAACAACACCACACGGCGCAACTATCCTACCAGAGAGCCTTGTAATCACACACAACACGCACAACTGTCTGGGCCAGTTATACAGCGCACTGTGCAATGGAAAATACAGCCTTAAAAAGAGTTTATATCCCAAAAAGGACAGAAGTTAAACGGCACACTTGGTGTGCAAAAATGTAAGAAAATGGCTGAGAGAAAAAGAAAAAAAGAATACCAATTTTTACCAAAAAAAAGTTCGCCTCAATGATTCCGGCTGTAGGAGAAGAACTATAGGTCCTCGCTGGCTGAATCCCCGGCGGTAAAAAACAGCTCCGTGTGTGTGTGTTTGTGTGTGTGAGCGGTGAGCTATCCTACAGGGCAGGTCGCGCGCGGCTATTTCCACTGGGGCGTCGTTCCGTTGGGTTGGTTGGCCGTTGGCTCTTTTGACGAAGTTGTTTCCCACGGTCCTGAATGCTGAATGGGAGTCCGATATGGTGTGGCTGTGGCCGCGTGTGTGGCTGTGTGTGTGAGTGCCGGGAGGTGACTGTGGAGGAGAAAAGAAGAACACAAGATCCACTTTAGAATACCCAGCGAGTTGGGTCCTACTGGCTAGTTTAGTTCGACCACTTTAGTAGTAGAATGCTACAACAATTGAATTCTATGGAATCTCAACCCGCGTTCTAGAATTCCATTGTTGTAGAATTCTACTAGGCTGCTAGTACGTGGTTCAATAGAAGACAAGCTCCACTTTAGAATACCGACCGAGTTACTGGCTAGTTTAATTTAACCAAAGATGTTCTTCCTTCCCAATAGACCGTCTCTGGTTTCACCACTTAGAGCTCAATAGAATACAGCAATGGAATTCTATGTAATCTCAACCCGCCTAGTTTAGTTATTTGCAGGGGGAATCGCACACAGAATGACGAACTGAAGCTGAGGTTTTTTTTCAGATCATGTCTTTTTTTCTTTTCTTTTTTTTTTTACTTAAAGGAGCCTTAAACAGAAAAGAAAAGAAAAAATGCAAGCGTTTCAGTCCCCATACACTTCACTCAGTGCAAACTAAGTTTAGTTAGCCAGCATTCCAGTAGAGAGTAACTACAAAACGGACCGTGGCAGCCAGCGAGGGAGCCCTCTGCCTCTCCGTGGGAATGTCTGTGGGGCTGCGTAAAAGCAGAAAGCCGGTGTAGTCTAATGTACTTGCCTGAAGCGGTGATTTCCAACTCGGCGATTCCAATCCAAATTATCCCTTGTCGTTGCCCCCGCAGTCCCACGGCCACTCCACTGGTCTTGTCCCTCGCGATGCTGGTGTACGTAGTTCCCGGGTCCCAGTGCGTCTCTCTCTAGCCTCCTCGAGGCTCCTTCGGGGGATATTTCAGACCACAGTCTTATTTGCATAACAATCGGCCTCTTACCGGGCCAACCAGCACGGTATGGGCGTGGCCAAAGAACACCAGCGCGCCTATTGGCTAGAGAGCGCGTTGGGGGGTGGTTAAGGACCCAGAACTAGTTTGGTGGTGGTGGTGGTAGGGCTGGACTGGTCCAAACACAACAGGCCGGGTATTTGAAGCCAAAGGACCAGTCCGCCAGGAGGCATTGAGAGAGATCATGACGCCTGACAACGATTTAAGTTAGTGTTTCTCAGAGGGGGCGTTGGGGAGCCCTAGGGGGGCGTTGACAAGTATACAGCGGAGTGGGGGCGGGGCTTAGTTCCCATTTGTGGCATTGGTCAATTTTATTTGTCAATACTAAGGGGGGCGTTGTCAGGCTTATGATGAGGTCAAGGGGGGCGCTGGGAGGCTTATGATGAGGTCAAGGGGGTGTTTGCTCCAAAAAAGGTTGAGAACTACTGGTTTAAGTAATCTACTATGAGTTATTTTGACCACAACAGCCAAAATGAATGTTTACATTTGACTTGATGTTTAAATTTACTGTTGCCACATGAGGACTGGTGCCATTACATTGAGGGGAGGACTAGGACAAAAATCTGCACTCATAAGCTACGTCACACACATACACATTGTGGACATGGTGGTAATTTATAAATAAATAATGAGACGTAGCTTGTGAGTGCGGATTTTTCTTCTCTAAGTTGATACATTTTATCGCGCACCCAAAGTCATTCATTTATTCCCAGAAGTTGAGCGTGTCCTCTGACAAACTTGAGGATAGGACAAGATCCTCAGCAGTCCAGGGCCAGACTGTATGTGTGTGTACTAGGGATGGCGAAAATTGAAAAAACTCTTAACTGGCTACTGAGACTCATTAACCGGTGGTTAACCGGTTATCTTAAATTATAGAACGTTCGCGTGCCTGATATGCACAGCACTGATTTTTAAAAAAAAATATATTTTTCACATAAGCCTTTTTTTTTCTGCGCAGACAGGACCTGCCATGTCCAGCCACTGTTGCCAGATGGAGAATGCTGAATTATCGTACTAAAACCTCAAAATTATCGTTTTTTGGGGCTTTTTGGGAGGAAATTATGATTATTATTATTATTATTATAACCGGTGGCAGAAAAATTTAACCGGTTAACGTTGATCCGGCCGACTATCGGTTAAACAGTTACCGGTTAACATCCCTAGTGTGTAGCCTACTTTACTTAACCCTGTGCTAATGTACCTGCGATAAAAAAACCCTAACCCTACTTAGCATCTGCACCTGTTGTTCTGTATATTTCCTGTGCACTTTGTTTATTCTAGTGGTTTCGGCTATGATTATGTTCTCGATTGCAAGCCGCTTTAGTTTAAAAGCGTCACCCAAATGCAATGTAAATGCAATATCACTTAACAGTCCACTGGGCAAATGCCCTTTATGCCTGATGGCCAGTTCAGCCCTGGTGGTGGTGCTGAGGGTGGATAGGGGGTGGGGGTGCAGAGCCAAATGTCCCACAAAATGCCTCTGCAGTAAAGCAGTAAAAAGCGGTCAAATGGGAGGGGGGGGGTGGAGACTTTCCCTTGTCCTCTCGCCCATGCAGCACCGTGGGAAGTATGATGGCGCTCAGGCCGGACAAACTGCACAGCACAACAATGACCAAAAGTGCTCCACATAACACATACTATAGAGGGGCAGCTCCCAAACTGCTCCATATAACACACGTACACAGCTACCAAACTGCTCCACACACTGTAAAACAATTGCAAGCCAGTTTATAGGCCTATATGTTAAAAAAAAAGTTAAGTGGCCCTGTTGTGTATAGTTTTGTATCTGTGTACTTAGGCCTATGTAAGCCGTCAGACACCCTTCTTCCCCTACTTTGATTAATAAAAGTAGGCCTACTCTCTACTCTAATCTACTCTACTCAGCTCAGCAGGCAGGGCTCCTTTAAGAAGTCTGGGGCGCTAGCGGTCGGTCTGGTTTCAATGCTCTGCGTTTTTCCCACAGTAGTTCCCAGACGAGGGTTGCCAGATGAGACTGGAAGATTTTCAGCCCAAACAAAAAATGCTCAAAACCCTCCTGGAACTTGAAGCACTAAATTGCACCCGATTTGAACTAAATTATATCGATTTCTTTGGCTGTACATTCCAGACAAACCCGCCCAAATGCCCCCCTTTACCAAAATGTTTAACCTGCAAACGACGGTAATTCCTAAGAAGCGCAAGGGGGCAGGAAACAGCCCAATCTGGCAACACTAGTTCCCAGGCGATGAGAGCCTGTCGACATGCGAGGCAGAGGGAGGGGGAGGGGAGAAGAAGAGGAGAGGGGGTCATTGTGTGAAAACGGCAGCCTCCATTCTCACCCATTCTCACCTACTGTTGATGTTAATTCGCGAACTTACAAGCGCCCTAATCACCAAAATCAAAGCCGTGGCTGCTTCGCGGGGACTCGCTAAACGGTTTGTGGAACTTTTTAGAGTTCGGTTCAAAACGGCAGATCTACCCTTCGCACGTTGCGCGCGAGGAGAATGTGAAGGAATGTGGGTATTGTTCCTCTAAACTCGGGCAGCGGAGAGGAGAGGAGAGGAGAGAATGAGAAAGGAGAGGAGAGGAGAGAGGATGAGAAAGGAGAGGAGAGGAGATGATGAGAAAGGAGAGGAGGAGAGGAGAGGAGAGGAGAGGAGAGGATGAGAAAGGAGAGAAGATGAGCGGAGAGGAGAGAGGAGGTGAGACGAGTGGAGAGGAGATGATGCGAAAGGAGAGGAGATGAGACGAGAGAGGGGAGAAGAGAAGAGAGGATGATAAAAGAGAGGAGAGGAGAGACGCGTGAAGAGGAGAGGGGAGAAGAGAGGAGAGGAGAGAAGATGAGAAAGGAGAGGAGATGAGAAGAGAGGAGGGGAGAAGAGGAGAGACGGGTGGAGATTAGAGGAGAGGTGGGGAGAAGAGAGTAGAGAAGAGAGGAGGTGAGACGAGTGTGGAGAGGAGATGAGGAGAAAGGAGAGGAGTTGTAGAGCCGATTTGTACATGTGAGAATACAGAGCTTAAATGGGATCTCCCTCTCTCTCTCTGTCCGTCTGCACTCAGCCTATAGGCTCCACATACAAACTTGGGCGTATTTTAACATTTTACGCCAGAACTGCCTGTTTCTACTTCTGCGGAGTTGCTCTAGAGTAGAGTAGAGTAGAGCAGAGTAGTCCTGGAGGGGTATCATGTTGCATACGCACACTCGCAAAAACGTATGATAGGCTATTTAATGATAGGCCTATTGATATTTCACAAATTCTCTCTCTAATGATATTCTGATCATATTTCAGTTTTCACAACAAACTTTCCGGAAACGACGCGCTCATATGGCTGATGTAAACAAAGAATGAGCAGTACACACGGAAAACACACACACACACACACACACACACACACACACACACACACACACACACACACACACACGGAAAGCTAACAACCCAGCTGTTTCAATTCGCTGTTATGCAGTGCAACGCTGTGCTTGTGTGTGTGTGTGTGTGTGTGTGTGTGTGTGTGTGTGTGTGTGTGTGTGTGTGTGTGTGTGTGTGTGTGTGTGTGTGTGTGTGTGTGTGTGTGTGTGTGGTATGCAACTTTAAATAACAAAAGCCCGCCAGACTTCCTGTGCGATGAGGAAAGGTGCCCGGGCGCAGCGCTTGCTGAACCGTGGGAACACACACACACACACACACACACACACACACACACACACACACACACACACACACACACACACACACACACACACACACACACACACGTCAGTATGTGGGAACCGGGGTTGCCGCAGATATGCGCACTGCATTCGATGTGGTGGAAACACACACAGGCATGCGCGCGCGCGCACTCGCGCGATGTGCAGTACGTGGGGCCGTTTGCTCAGTTTGTCATCTCGAACGCCTTCAAAGGTTTGAATCTTCAGAGCGAGCGGAGTGACAGATCCTGTGACAGCGAAACCACGCCGATGACAGTTTGGCACGTAGTCACTCACACGCGCAGTCGAACAACTCTCACAGTAAAATAAAATACAGCATTTGGTTCCGGGTTGGATCGCATCGCACACATGGGAATCTTTTCTTTTTTCTTCCTTCGGAATTACCTTCATCCTGTTGCTCTGCTCTGCTCAGCTCAGCACACGACGTGAGGTGAAGAGAAGCAGAGCTTAAAAAGACCATTTAAATGTATTTATTTGTTATATCCCCATTAGCCTGTGGCGATGACACGCAATAAAAAAACAATTCGTCAAAGTTATGTCTTTATGTCAGTTAATGTCACTATTCACTTAGATCAAACAAACAAACAAACAAAAAACAATAGGCCTACTAAAACACATTAGGCCCACTAACAAAAGACATGATTAAGTTTGGCCTTATTCCTCTTACCATACCATCTACAATTGATACATCATGTGAATAAATATAAACCAAGGTAAACATCGCTTTTTCCTAAAAATATCACAACTTTTCTTGTAAAACGGGCTTTAGAACTTTCAGTTCAGAATTGCAGTGATAAAACTTGGCATTCTGTTCCATCCAGTGATTGGTCCACTCTGTTCTGCACTGGTAGAGTGTAGAATCGAGATCTCATGCATTAATCCCCAGGGAAATTAAGGTGTTAATTTAAGGTGTTGGGATGGCAGGCACACACACACACACACACACACACACACACACACACACACACACACACACACACACACACACACACACACACACACACACACACACAGTAACATTATTGTATTGTTGGACTAGAATACCACACTCTGAAAGAATTTAAATAAAAAAGTAAATTTCAGATAATATTTGGCTCTTTGGCCAGTTAGTAATTTCTACTATGCTCAATCTTTTGTAAATATCAACATTGGAATGTGAAATATTGAACACTGGTGCCATCTGGAGCAGAGCAGACTGGCAGCTTAGTGGTCTGTCTTGCTGTAGAGTTAACATTACGCTGGCAGGCCGTCTGCAAAACTTTACACTGACTTTTGACTCCACAGTGTTGAGGAACTTGACTCTCCACAGTGTCCTCAATACTGATGGGGTCGCCGGCTATGGAACGCCAAATGAGCCACGCTTAATTAAATAAATACACCAAAAAATAATTAATTCAATGTGTCACTAATTAATTTAAAGTAGAATTAAATAATTAAAATTGGCATTAAATATATAATTTATGAATTAAATGTCAATTTATATAATGTAATGTTAAATATTTCTTTCGCAATTCAATTAATTATTTAATTAATTTATTTAATTATTTCATGTTACGTGTGTTTCAGCACATCATTAATTAAATTAATCTGTCAATCTCACCCATCAAAGTCAGTGGGCGGAACCACTGACGTAAACGGGCGGGACTAGTGCCAATCTGGTGTTATCGACTGCTTTGGTCTGAAGCCTAACACCTCCTACATGACATGAATGGATCAAGGAGGAAAGCTGCTTCTATTCGAAATATGATGAAAAAGGGGTTGTGAGTGATTGGGACTGTAGCACTGTCAACATTTCAAGTGAAAGGCTTAGAGTTTTATCTTTAGGAAAATGTATTCGTGAAATTAGCTTCTTGGCCATGACGTTTTAAAAGGAGTGGATGCATGTTGTCGAGATACGTTGAGGATGACAGCTGCCTCCAAGTTCTACTTGGCTTCCTCGTTGAGGATGACAGCTGCCTCCAAGTTCTTCTTGGCTTCCTCGCGGCCTATCCACTAGCTATTAGGGCTCCGGGAACCAAATCTCCTTCATCATCGTTTGACACACTTTCTCACAGGTAATGTAGACAATTTTGAATGGCATTTGCCGTTGTGTAACCTGACAACGTTGGAACTAGCCGGCTACGTGGTCTCATTTTCACCGTGGTAATGCTAGTTGCATTTGTCATAAGTAGCACAGTCAGTGACCGCAGACAACGAGTCATTTGTTGGCAAAACAAAGTAGATGGTATGCTAAGAAACATTACCAACGTTGTTCAATGTTGGCGGACGCTCCAGTTTTTGAATGGGGTCGAGACGCCAACCAGCAATACTCTTCTAGGAGAGTGCTAGTGCTAGAAAAATAGCATTAGCAGGCATCACTACACAACAAATTACCAGTTACTTTCACACCATAGAAAATAAGCAAGTATGAAGTGATTAGTTTGCGAATTCAAGCTTGGTCACTGGCAAATGGTATGAATATCAAGAGTACATTAAAGGTAGAGTACCTCCCAGTGCTTGGCTTACTAGTTCAACTTCAGAACATTCTGGGACTAGATCTGTCCAGTTATGTTCATGAGCGGTCCAAGACTATTTTCGCTCTCTTGAGTATGAATCCTGTATTGTCACGTAATGCAGTTAAATAAGTTAAACTGATTTGGTATGTTAAGCACGTTTTAAAAATGTTGCATTTTGCCTTTATAGGGCAGTAGGCCTGCTGTTGTTATCAATGTCACAATATTCCACAATGTAACCTCATGTAGAATAGCCTCAATTATTGTTTTATGTACTTCTTGTGTTTATGTCTGTCATGTGTATACTATAAAGTGCTATAGCATTCTTCACTCTCTCACTCACACACACACGCTGGTTTTATTCAGAACATTGTGGAAGATGAATAGAAGTAATCTGTTGTAAGATCTGCTGTAATCCCCACATCTGTATCACACTGTATTTTCAGAAATAAAAAGGGGATACTGTGACCAAACCGGCCTACTGATGTCCATACAGTAGCCCTACACAAGACCATGTCTGTCACATTGGTGCCATGACCGAGTTGGACCTTCGCCCAACCGGGATCATTCTGGACATCATCTGCGTTGTGGTATTATACAGTATATTGCATCCATGTATGGAAATGGTAAAATATGTAACCCACTTGTACCATCTTAATGTGGTACAATCAAACCTTATTTGACTAATCAAGTGTTGAAGTGATACTGTTTAGCGATTTTAAGATTTATTCTGTAGAGCTTTCTTTTAGATTACTATTTTATCTTAACCCCTCCACCTTTTTTTATCTGTTAAATGTTTTGTGTGTGTGGGTGTGAGAAGTGTACCACCCACTGCAAAACAATTGCCAATACTGGGACATAAGGCTACTATTACTACGACTACTGTGCTATTTTTGGAAATAAGCTCATATTACACCTCCCTGTGAGTTAAATGATTGAGTTTTACCTTTCTCTAGCCGCCAGCTGGTCTCATAGGATTCAATGTTTATCACTAGCATGGAGCATGGAGGTGGTATTTGCACAGCCATACTCTGAAAACGATTGAAAGTACAGCAGGAAGGTAAACCTTGATCATTTAACTCAAGGGGAGGCGTAATATGAGCTTATTTCCACAAATGGCACAGTATCAATTTAGCTGAGATGGCAAGCTTGCACTGATCATGGATCATCTGACTTTATGTGTATTATTTATGCAGATAATCATCAAAGCCTGACTGCCCACAACACCTGGATCAGAGAGCCAGTCCAATGAAATCTGTCAAGAAAACCGCAGATAAACAAGGCCTGTATCATCATTGTAGTCTAGTACTACACTTTTATTATACACGAAGACAGAACATGAGATGCTTGTATCATTGCAAAAAAAAACAAAAACTAACTATACAATCAGTCATGCACTCTCAGTCATGCACTCACTTACTATACAACTCACCACACACGTTATCCATTACAATGTGTTCATTCAGCTCTAACATACCCACATTTTTAATTGAAAAAACCCTCAAATCTCAAGAACCTGAATGCAGCGTAAATGTGTCTCCTGGCTACAATGGGTTAAAGCGCTGGAGGCCAGAAGGAAAGTAGAGTGATTACACTCATTCTCAAACTGGACGCAATGTGGACAGTATTCCAAGTGTGCCTTTAAATAATATTGGTTTGTGGGTTTTGTGTTGTTTATTGGGTCAGAGGTGGGCCCCAAGGTTCAATTACACCATTAGGTGTAAGTGATCACCATTCTTTGTTACACCATGATTTTCCTAAATGTATGTATATTCCAGTTCAGTCTTGTTTATATAATTCTGCACAACTTGGTTCATCTTTCTTCCCATGTTTAACTGCAGTCAACCTGCCATCCAAGCCGAGGCCAAACACATCATAGCACTGAGGTGGTCAACCAAGGTTGCAGATAGGGATGACTTCCACGACGTGTCCACCAAGACCAGAGGAGGCTGCTGCGGACAGCTTCCCTGCGAGAAACCTTGCTACGCCCAGTATAGGCACACAACTCTAATTTCACTGCATGTTTTAGTATTTCTATGCATGCAACCTATAAATCCTTTAAATCTTGCAATTGATGTAGACTTGTAAGCCATCTTTAAGCAACTAATACGTTATTCTAACCTCTTCACATTGATACACATTTTGTGCACTTCAGATTAATTTCCTGTATTTTGTTCTTGCTCTTTCCCTGCAGAAACACAATTGAACAGATTTAATAAATGTTCGTCTTTGTCAATAATTGTATCTTCTTTTCAGCATGAACTGAGCCAAGTTAACTTTCTAGTCAAAGTATCTATTGGAGGCATAAATAACAAGAGGAAGACTAGCCATCAATAATTACAGTATTTACAAGCAGTGAAAGAGGCACGGACTATCCAAATATTTGTTACAGTGAAGAAGTTGTGATGCTGTACGTGTTTACTCCATCTACAGGCTGCTATAGACTTAGTTTTCCACAAAGAAGCCTAGAGTCGAGACCTTTGTTCAATCTTCTGACATGCTCTTACTCTTGACAAATGGGTACTATATCAGCTTTATTACTTTATTGAATCCTAAAATTGTCCAGCACGTATGAATTGGACGTTGTATCTTGGAGTAAATAAGCTACTATCCAGATTTAAAGATCAAGGTGAGGTGAAAGAATGTTTTCATCCCTGCGCAAGAGGCCAGGAAGGTTTGTCAAAGGTTGGAGTAAGTCTCTTTTTTTTCGCGACTAATCGTGACTAGATATATCGATCAGTCCAGTGTTTCTCAACAGGGGTGCTGCGGAAAAGTGGCTGATAAATAAATTATGTAATATAAGATATATTTGTCTAAATTGATAAGTTAATGCTAGTCAGTGGAATCTTTCATCTGCCATTTACGCACAATAAAGTAAATTTATGTCACCCCAGTAAGCTGCAACTTCAAACGTAGGTAGTGTGACCAAATGTGTTACTTTTCTAAGCTTGTGTGGTATCGGATGCGATGCCATGTTACGGCTTGTTGGTTTGGGGTGCCTTGAAATTTTTCATGAATTGGAAGGGTGCCTCGCCTAAACAAAGGCTGAGAAACACTGGATTAGTTGACTATTAAAATTTTCGTTAGTTGCAGCCCTAGTACTGTATGTTCTATGAATACCATCAATACAATATAGCTGGTATGCTCCAACTGGTGATAATAATTTGCCCCTGTAGGGCCTAGGGGCCTACAGTATTTTCACTTCGATAAACTTAACTTAACTGTCACTGTAAGGGTTAGATAATCATTATTGGTCAACTGTTTAACAATTGAGACATATATTGTTATATAATAATAATAATAATAACTTCGTTTTATATAGCGCCTTTCAAGGATGGATAAGTGTTTCGGTCACAGAGTCGGAGAGTGAGGGCCGGAGTCTGGAGATGTTCTTGAGATAGAAAAAGGCAGATTTGGTGATGTTTTTGATGTGAGACTGGAATGAGAGGGAAGGGTCAAGTTATTATGTGTAACAATTTTGAGTAACAGTGTCTACCAAAGGGAGTGTGTCTATGTTCCCACAGCCCGTCCCACATCACAAACACTGAAAACAAAAACAAAAGGCGGGGAGGGGGGGATAGAATGAATTGTCCCGCAGGCCAATGGTACTGTTCCACCCAAAAACCTTTCCCTAACCTCATTGAAATCGTGCCTCACAGTCAGTTAACACCAGCCATACCTACCTCTAAACCACAATGTAATGACCTCTAACCATGCTCTACTCATAATAGTAGAGATGGACTTAACTAAACCACAACCAGGGTGGAATCATGCTTAAACCCACGTCAGTACACAATAACAATACAATACAAGATAACCTCTGTGGAAGCTATGGGACTAATGTGATGTGGGAGCCTAAGGCCGACCCCATGTCACATGTAATAGAAGTTTCTACTTTGTGGCCATAGTATGTCAGAAACGTGAAAGTAACATGATGCATCTGAAGTTGGTTTTGTTGCTGTTCCTGTCAGCATTCTGCCGTGGTCTCTGTGGGGCATTCTCGTGCAGTCACTTCTTTGGTAGGTGCGCGGCTTTGCCATCAGTTCATCCGTCCCAGTCCCATCTTCACTGTAAAAAGAAAAAAAAAAGCTTTTGGTCAAGAAAACCAATGGAAGCAGTAGCAGCTAGCGAAGGGGAGAGACGGGCAGTAATCAGTTGCCTGGAATAGACGTACTGTACACGTTACAAAATGTGTGTAGTACAATGTTACCTAATGTTACCCAAGCTATAGGCCCTAGTATGTTCACACACATCGCTACAGTGAAGTCAGATTGTTTCGACGAAGCAACTAGTTCTACACCTAGGTTAATTTACATGCATGCACATATTTTTCAAGGATGACTAGGCTGGGGCACTCATGGCACTATCCACTTGCACGTCAAATGCACACGTCTCATCCTTGCTCAACAGCATATCACATCATGGGCTTTTAGTGAAAAAACAAAAAAACAGATGAATATACTATCTGCCATAGCCCATTATATCTCAACAGTAGCACAACCACTATCTGAGCACACGTAAGCTAGCTGGTAGACAGCTGCTTGCTAAGGTTAGCCATTCCGTTCAAATTGAACTTGCTTAACCTAGGTCAAAACATTAAGCATGTGTAAATTTACACATTTTTATCAAAATGGACTTACCCGTTGAAATGTTGATCGCGGTGAATGAATGCTGGCGGGGCCCCTTTTACCTCCACCGATCTGGGTGATTCACGTTAATACCATAACCCACTCTGTTAATACCAACACACGAACGTCCGACAAAATCTTTCCTATGATCAGCTCTACGCTCGATCTGTTTTGACTTGATAGGCAGTGCAACCAATCAGATTTTAGGATACGCCCACAGACTTTGATGGGTGAGTTTGACAGATACAATTATTTCATAATGTGCTGAAACACACGGACCATGAAATAATTAAATGAATATAATTCAATAATTACTTAAATGGTAAAAGGAGTACTTTAAATACGTTTCTACTGTAAATAAATTAATGACACATTTAATTAATTATTTGTTGGCATATTTATTTAATTAAGCGTGGCTCATTTAGCGTTCCATAGCCGGCGGGCCTATTTGCTACTTGGTGAAAATACTTAACCATATCATAGGCCTAATAACATTGCTATGACATTACATATAGCCTTAAGTAACATTAAGACATTATCATGACAATTTGGGTGACAGTAGGGTTATAACATAGGCTCTGGTGACAGTAGGGTTATAACATAGGCTCTGGTGACAGTAAAGTTATAACATAGGCTCTGGTGACAGTAAGGTTAAAGCTATAACATAGGCTCTGGTGACAGTAAAGTTATAACATAGGCTCTGGTGACAGTAAGGTTATAACATAGGCTCTGGTGACAGTAAGGTTATAACTATATCATAGGCTCTGGTGACAGTAAGGTTATAACTATAACATAGGCTCTGGTGACAGTAAGGTTATAACAGGCTCTGGTGACAGTAAAGTTATAACATAGGCTCTAGTGACATTAAGGTTATAGGCTCTGGTGACAGTAAGGTTATAACTATAGCATAGGCTCTGGTGACAGTAAGGTTATAACTATAGCATAGGCTCTGGTGACAGTAGGGTTATAACATAGGCTCTGGTGACAGTAAGGTTATAACATAGGCTCTGGTGACAGTAAGGTTATAACTATATCATAGGCTCTGGTGACATTAAATGGGTATGCCACTATTTTGGGGGTTAATATAGTTAAAATCATTGGCTGGGGTGTATAAAGGTGGTAAAGTGTCTTATTTTCATGTTAAGCGTTGTCTTGCTTTAAGACAAATTAAAAGAGGGAATATGTCGCTAAGCTAGTGAAAGTCAATGGATCCGTGTAGCATTGTAGCATGAGAGGAGAGGAGAGGAGAGGAGAGGAGAGGAGAGGAGAGGGGAGGGGAGAGGGGGATAGAGGAGAGGAGAGGAGAGGAGAGGAGAGGAGAAGAGAGGGGGAGACAGGAGAGAGGAGAGGGGGAGACAGGAGAGGAGAGGAGAGGGGAGGGATACAGGAGAGGAGCAGAGAGAGGAGAGGAGAGGAATGGAGAGGAGAGGGAAGGAGGAGAGGAGAGGAGAGGGGAGGAGAGGAGAGGAGAGGGGGAGACAGGAGAGGAGAGGGATAGGAGAGGAGAGGAGAGGAAACGGGGAGACAGGAGAGGAGAGGAGAGGAGAGGAGAGGGATAGGAGAGGAGAGGAGAGGAAACGGGGAGACAGGAGAGGAGAGGAGAGGAGAAGAAAGGAGAGGAGAGAAGAGGGGGAGACAGGAGAGGAGAGGGAGAGGAGAGGAGAGGGATAGGAGAGGAGAGGAGAGGGAGAGGAGAGGGGGAGACAGGAGAGGAGTGGAGAGGGATAGGAGAGGAGAGGGGGAGACAGGAGAGGAGAGGAAAGGGGGAGACAGGAGAGGAGTGGAGAGGAGAGGAGAGGAGAGGGGGAGACAGGAGAGGAGAGGAAAGGGGGAGACAGGAGAGGAGTGGAGAGGAGAGGAGAGGAGAGGAGAGGAGAGGGAGAGGAGAGGAGAAGAGAAAAGAAGAGAGGGGGAGACAGGAGAGGAGAGGAAAGGGGGATACAGGTGAGGAGAGGAGAGGGAGAGGAGAGGAGAGGAGAGGAGAGGAGAGGAAAGGGGGAGGCAGGAGAGGAGAGGGAGAGGAGAGGAGAGAGGATCCCTAGACTCCATGGCTGCATTCCAATATGCAGACTTGTGTCCTCGTACCAGGAAGTAATATATTGAGATGACAACACTGACAACAGCATTGTATTTCAATATCTCGCAAAAGCTCAATTGTTAAGTCATATTCTCATTTGCAAACTGGATGGTGAATGAAAAAGAATCCCCCCAAAAATTGTTGTGGCCAGGCTGACAGCGGGGAATCTTGCTTGTTTTCTCCACGGAGGCGGGGAGTCAGCAAAACGCGAGGCCACAAGCACACGTGGAGGATGGGAGTCTGCATAATGGAATGCACCCCACATGTCTACTAGCGGGGGGATCCTCACCATTAAACCAGGAAGCAGCTCGGCAGCAGCCAATCCAAACTCCTCTTTCAAATGACTCATAGCCAACCAGAACGCCAAGGAGCATCATAAACACACAAACACGAACATGCACACGCAGTCACACACGCACACACACATGCACGCACACGCAGTCACACGCAGTCACACACACACACACACACACACACACACACACACACACACACACACACACACACACACACACACACACACACACACACACACACACACACACACACACACACACACACACACACACAAAGGGGATGTATGCATGTGCATTGTGCTGCAAGGCATTTGATGTGGCTACGAACTATGAAACAGAAGCAGTGTATTATTTGTTGTAACCTAAATCACACCC
Source organism: Engraulis encrasicolus (assembly GCF_034702125.1). NCBI lineage: Eukaryota > Metazoa > Chordata > Actinopteri > Clupeiformes > Engraulidae > Engraulis > Engraulis encrasicolus. Next base: position 44,854,599 of record NC_085867.1, read on the forward strand.
CCCCCCCACACACACACACACACACGTCAATAAATCACTAAGACCTCAGAAATCATCATCCACACACCTCCAGCCACCCAGGCACACACACACACACACACACACACACACACACACACACACACACACACACACACACACACACACACACACACACACACACGATAGACAGATGTACAGACAGACAAACAGTAGAGGAGAGGAGAGGAGAGAGAAACGAGGAGAGGAGAGGAGTGAGAAGAGAAGAGAAGAGAGGAGAGGAGAGGACAGGAGAGGGTGATAGAGAGGAGAGGAGAGAAGAGAGGAGAGGAGAGGGGGATAGAGAGGGGAAGAGAGAGGAGAGGAGTGAGAGGAGAGGAAAGGGGGATAGAGAGGGGTAGAGGGAGGAGAGGAGAGGGGGATAGAGAGTGGAGTGAGAGGAGAGGAGTGAGAGGAGAGGAGGGGAGAGGGGGATAGAGAGGAGAGGAGAGGAGTGAGAGGAGAGGAAAGGGGGATAGAGAGGGGTAGAGGGAGGAGAGGAGAGGGGGATAGAGAGGAGAGGAGAAGAGAGGAGTGGAGAGAGCTACATGCCACTGCTGCTGCTGAGAGGCCCCAAGTAGGGAAGCCGAGAGGGGAGGGGGAGCCGTGTGTGTGTGTGTGTGTGTGTGAGGGAGAGAAAGGAAATGTGAGTGTGTGTGTGTGTGTGTGAGAGAGAGAGAGAGAGAGAGAAAGTGAATGTGTGTTAGTGAAAATGACGGTGTGTGTGAAAAATGTTGGTGTGTGAAAAAAAAGGGAAAAAACAAGTGTGTGAGCGTGTGAGTGTGTGTGTGTGTGTGTGAGTGTGTGTGTGTGTGCGCATGCAGAAATGTGGCGTAAAAATGAGAAGGAGAGGGAGAGAAAACAAGTGGGAGAGGGAGAGGGGGACGAGTGTGTGTGTGTGTGCGCAGACTGAGACGGTGTGTGTGTGTGTGTGTGTGTGTGTGTGTGTGTGTGTGTGTGTGTGTGTGTGTGTGTGTGTGTGTGCAGACTGAGTAAGGATCGTGTGTGTGTGTGTGTGTGTGTGTGTGCAGACTGAGACGGTGTGTGTGTGCAGGGGAGCCCGTCTGAGGAAAGAGTGAGGGATTTGGCGCCTCAGAGAGAGAGAGGGAGAGAGAGAGAGAGCGAGAGAGAGGGAGTGGGGGGAGAGAGAGCGAACAGGGAGGGAGAGAGAGGGAGAGAAAGAGAAGGAGAGAGGGAGGGGGAGAGAGAGAGAGAGGGAGCTAGGGAGGGAGAGAGAGAGAGGGAGAGAGAGAGAAACAGAAGCATGGAGAGACAGAGAGAGAGAGAGAGAGAGAGAGAGAGAGAGAGAGAGAGAGAGAGAGAGAGAGAGAGAGAGAGAGTGTAAACGAGTGAGTTTGGAGTGCCCTTTCTTTACTTCTGTCATTCCCTCTCCCGTCTCTCTCCTCTCCTTTCTATCCCCCTCTCCACTCCTCTCCTCTTCTCCCTTCTCTCCTCTCCCGTCCTCTCTTCTATCCTCCCCGTCTCCTCTCCTCTCCTCTTCTTTCCCTCTCTCCTCTCCTCTCGTCTCCCCCCACCCCACCCCCGATCCATCTTTAAGTCAGGGCATTCCATGGGAGAGGAGAGAAGAGGAGAAGGGAGGAGAGGGGAGCAGAGAAGAGGAGAGGAGAGGAGAGGGGAGCAGAGGAGAGGAGAGGAGAGGAGAGGGGAGGAGAGGGGAGCAGAGAGGAGAGAAGAGAAGAGAAGAAGAGAGGGGAGGAGAGGGGAGCAGAGAGGAGAGGGGAGGAGAGGAGAAGGGTGGAGAGGGGAGCAGAGAGGAGAGGGGAGGAGAGGGGAGCAGAAAGGAGAGAGGAGCAGAGAGGAGAGGAGAGAGGAGCAGAGAGGAGAGAAGAGAAGAAGAGAGAGGAGGAGAGGGGAGCAGAGAGGAGAGAGGAGCAGAGAGGAGAGGAGAGAAGAGTAGAAAAGAGGAGAGGAGAGCAGAGAGGAGAGAAGAGAAGAGGAGAGAAAAGGAGAGGAGACGAAAGGAGGGAGGGATAGAGAGGAGAAGAGAGGAGAGGAGATGGTAGGAGAGTGAGAGAGAGAGAGATGAAGAGGAAAAGAGAGTGAGACCGCAATAGAGTGAGGGAGAGATCTAGAGAGAGAGAGAGGTGGATGTATAGACAGATGATAGAGAGAGAGAGAGAGAGAGAGAGAGAGAGAGAGAGAGATATATCTAGAGAGAGAGATAAAGAGAGAGAGAGAGAGATAGAGAGAGAGAGAGTGTGTGTGAGAGATCTACAGAGAGAGAGAAAGAGAGAGAGAGTGTGTGAGAGAGAGATCTAGAGAGAGAGAGAGAGAAAGAGAGAGTGTGAAAGAGAGATATCTAGAGAGAGAGAGAGATCTAGAGAGAGAGAGAGAGATCTAGAGAGTGAAAGAAAGAGTGAGAGAGAGAGAAACAGAGAGTGAGAGAGCGGTGGAGGGAGAGGGAGGGGCGTTGCTGGTTGGCTGGCTGGTGTGTGTGTGTGTGTGTGTGTGTGTGTGTGTGTGTGTGTGTGTGTGTGGCTGGTTGGGTGTAGCACGTGCTCGGAGAGCGTGGGAAAGAGGCGAGCTTTTCTTCCCAGCGCAGATCAAATAACACACACACACACACACACACACACAAATACACACACACACACACACACACACACACACACACACAGACACACACACACACACACACACACACACACACACACACACACACACACACACACACACACACACACACACACACACACACAGCTCTGCACTACTCCGCTGCGCTCTACTCTGCTCAGAGAAAAGTCTACCCCACACACACACAGACACACACACATACACAGAATCAACACAATACACACACGAAACACACGCACACTAGATACCACATACACACACATTTCTCCTATGCTCACACTAGACACCACACACACACACACAAACACACACACTCTCTCTCTAGACTCCACATACTCAGAGACTCTAGTTTAACACACTCGCATATTAGACACCACACACACACACACACTCACTCTAGACTCCACATACTCTGAGACTCTAGTTTAACACACTCACATATCAGACACTACAGACTGCTCAACACATACACTCAACAACACAACCAGAGATTCCAACACACACACACACACACACACACACACACACACACACCACAACACGGTCAGAGATTCCAGAACACACACACACACACACACACACCACAACACGGTCAGAGATTCCAGAACACACACACACACACACACACACACACACACACACACACACACACACACACACACACACACACACACACACACACACACACACACAGATTCCAGGGGGTCTGTCGCATTTTGTTGAAGTTGTGACCAAAATTCTGCTTGCAAATACAAAATTACACACTACACTAGTAAACACACACTATACACCACACACTATACACTACACACAAGTAAACACACACTATTCACTACTGAAGACGGTACACACTAGACCAGTGGTTCTTAACCTTTTTTTCTTCACGCATCCCCGTACTTGTGCCCAAGACCAGCCGCGCACCCCCATCCCAAACGTCTACACATGTTTACGCACTAAAACTGATTAAAGTGAATAATTACAATGGTTCTAGCTTGGGACATTAACCCTCAAGCGACCGGCCTGTTTTTGCGACTAATCTGACCGAGCGGGGTCATTTATGACCCCAAGGAGTTTATGTAGAAATACCATCATATAAATTATTTTTTGGGGTTCATTCAAATTTATTTACATCTTGCACATACTTGTCCCTCATCTAAAGCAAAAAATGTGAATTTGAACATTTTATTGTTTTGCTAAAAATTAGTCAAACTTACATACGTATATGCTAAATATGATGTATGCCCTCATTTGCATATGTAAACATCAAAATACAAAAAACATCCAACACATTTTTTTCTTCTCTCATCATCAGTCAGAAAGTTTCATGGTGATATCTACCATTTTTTTTTGCCTATTCACTTGTAGTAATCTTACCATAATAATACAGTATATTTATGCTAATTATGAAAATTGTTCAAAGTGAAACTTTGGGAAACCAAGCTAAATTCTATCCATTAGGCCCATAGATGATATTTCTGCAATAAAACTTTAGGCTACTCAACTTTTCTGGGTTCATGAAATCACAAGATCAGAGAATATGGTAATTTACATAGACAAAACCATGTCTCAAACATATAACCATATGCACACTCAAAATTTCTCTAAAACTTTTTCTGGACATTGTAGCTGTGAAAAGGTGTCTTCCATATATAGTAGAGCAAAGAAATGATTCAACTGATGCTCCAGCCTTTGTATAGCCATATCATAAGGAAAATTCTAAAAACGCCATTGATTTCTACACTGATGACTTGTTTCCTACCTCTTTGTTCATCAGGATGACTTCCATTTCATATTCTCATCATGTGTCTAGGACCACTGTGCCATGATATCAACAAATATGGAGCAATAGCAGAGGAAATGCTACCTGGGTGCCCTCACAATATGCTTTGTTGGCTATCGCATGGGTGCCCTATTTATTTATATAATATATTATATTTTAATACTATAAATGTTTATATTATGAATATTTTAAGTCTGCTGACCATGGCTTGCCCAAAGAAACAAAATACAAAAATCAGAGTTTGAAAATTACAACAATAATGGCCATTATAATGTTGAATATCTCATGGATCCTCTCGGGGTCATAAATGACCCCAGAGGTGTTTTGGTTATAAATCCTATATAGATGGTCCAAATCTCACAAAAATCATTCACAGCATGCACAACATATGTATTGACAAACTCCTAGAAGGACAAGTTTTTCTGATGAAAATTGCTGAAATGGTGTAGGAAAATATGTGCCCGGGGTCATAAATGACCCCAGTCGGTCGCTTTAGGGTTAATCAATACCTTAATCACTTTACATGGAGATCAACACATGTTCTAATTTGGTTTTGATTTGGCCTAAATAATGTTCGCAAGCAGAATTTTGGTCTCATCCTCTAAAAAAAATGAATGTGCGCACCACCTGAAATCTCTGGCGCAACCCCCAAGGGGTTCCCGCACCCCAGATTAAGAACCGCTGCACCAGACATTCAACTACACACCAGACTCTATACACTAATCATTAGACACTACACACTACTGAGCGCACACACTAGGCTACACACTACACTAGACATTCACCTACACACTGCACAATACACTAGACATTCACCTACACACTGCACACTGCACAATACACTAGACATTCACCTACACACTGCACAATACACTAGACATTCACCTACACACTGCACACTGCACAATACACTAGACATTCACCTACACACTGCACACTATACACTACACACTATATATATTTTTTTAAATTCTGAAAACACATTTCAAAAAGTTACCCAGGCAACATGCAATCATACCAGAGCGTTAAGGTAACACGGCAACTCAAATCGTCATCACGCCAACTCAAACCGTCTATCATGTTTGTGCATCACGACTTTGCAAGTTATCACGTCCTCCACAACGCCCTGGGACAGGTTAGGTTTAGGCATGGTTTTGATCAGAATTTGTCAAAATCAATCCCAAGGACACTTTGCCTTGATAGGGTGATTTTCAAACCACATAAAAAGTTCAATACTAGGTCCATTTTTGACATCATGACACGTCATGTCTTCGTTGCAGCATTTCGTAAGTCAGTCAAACACACCTACTATACTGAGATGTGTCTTTCTCGCTCGTTACTGTTTTCTGGGCATACTGGGAGTTGTAGTTTATCTACTGTTTCAAGCAACTGGCCATAGTTTATCAATCAATCAATCAATCAAACATATTTATAAAGCACATTATCGTAATTACATAAATGTAATTCAATGTGCTTAAGAATAGAGAAAAGACAAGAAGAAAAAAACTATGTTGTGTTATAGATAGTGTGTATTAACTAAAAAACTAGTTTACTTGGTAACTGCTTTCTTTAGGGCTTCATTTAAAGCTCATATGTCAAAGCTGATGTTCCTTGTTCACAAAAACATCTTGAAATTAAATGTGCAGCTTTTAATAAGTCTATTGTCTCTATATTGCAATGTTAAAACCTCAGCGTTCCATGTTACCAGACTTGCAGAAATCTTGTATTACCTTGGTAGTATTATTAAAATGACTTATCATTTATAATATAGCCCTAGCTTTTGGCAACTTTAACATAATAAATATGAGAAGTGAGGCTACAGCATTTAACAATAGAATACCTAAAGATACCTTGTAGAACATTTTGATCAAATAACTCTTATACCAATACAACTGCAAATATTAACTTTACTTAGGCTATTTACTATTGTTATATTGATTTTCATTTGAATGACACATTGTGAAATCGAAGTGCTTTCCTGAATTTAAGCCCAATAAAATGCATTGTGAGTGTTTTTTTGGACCTACTCAAATTCATTTTGCTTATTGAGGAGGCCTAGATGTAAACTACTACCCAGGCTCCGTCCTCGCAGTGACGTCACGCCTTCGGCTCTGCTACACTTGCTCAGGGAAAGAGCTTGTTCAGGTACAATCTGAGTTCCCCCGGGCAGGGGAACTCCACTCACTTTGTCGGGAACCAATCAACTTAGAGCATGATCTCCAACAGTCCTGGGTAGAGGCATGTTCAAGGCAGTGACATGGCTTAAGGCAAAGACGTTCAATTGGGACTAAGAAAATGTTTGGTTTAAACTTTGGCTCAGCCTTTTCTGCCCTGGACCAGTAGAAAACCAAGGGAGGTGGGTGAACCATGCAGTTTAAGAACGTAAGTTGTTCTGCTCTTGGTCAGACCAAGTCTCAAAGATATTTGAAAGTCATGATAATCAGGCTGGTGAATGACACTCCTGACACTCTGGCCGGAGCGCCAGGTCACATTCACACAGCCCTCCCACAGCAGAGCAGGGGGCTTCAGGTACACGCTGAAGGATTACTGCTTACAATAAAATTATTTTATTCAAATAAAAACAAACAAAAAATAAATGACATAAAAAACATGCATCTGTAATTTCAGAGTTTGAAGGGAAATTCGGCAGCAAGACACTTTGCCTACTGCCACAGAGTAGACATGTGACATTTATACACGCGATACAGTACACATTTATACCCATCACCTTCATTAAGGCTCAAATAAGTCTTCCTCTATCGTACTTCCACAGTTCTACATGGTTTTAGGGTCTTTTCAAGAAATAAAAAATCCAAATATGTTGATGAAGAAAGACTGATGGAGCTCAGTAGCGCGTCACAGAGACTAGTAGAATTCATGAAATGCTACTATGAATTTCAAACTTTAATGTTAATCCCTCTCTTTGTCATGAATCAGAATAATCAGAATAAGTAACGTCGAACAGATGAAGGTAAGAGATTCAGGTTGCTTAAGGCGACATTATACCACGTCTGGAAATAAACTCATTTGACACCTTAACTTGAGTTATATGATTGAGGTTTCTCTTTCTCCTGTAGGTACTTTCAGCTAATCTGGCAGTGAAAATGTAACCGCCAAACCAGCTAGCAACTAGCTGAACCCATAAGATTCAATGATAGTTGCTAACTATTTATTAGAAATAGCACCACCAGACCAGGAGAATAGCTGAAAGAACAGAAGAAAGGTAAAACTCAATCATTTAAAGGTGGGGTTGCAGGTATGACATCACGTTGGGGGAACTCCCCCAGGATTCTATGGTTCTACACAGACTCCTATGAGCCTGCGGAACCCCCAACGTGATGTCATAATGGTACATTTTCTTAAAATGGTTAACCTGCAACCCCACCTTCAAGGGGAGGTGTAAAATGAACTTATTTCCAGAAATTGCACTTTAAACTTAAAACTCAAGTGAAATGATCGGGTTCTTTAAACTTAGGTAACTTGGTGCAAGGATGAAAAGGAACTAAGAGGGTATCTGGTTCCGGATGTAATAAGACATATAAGTTTTGGAATTAAGAGGACAAATAATTTCTGGAACTAAGAAGTCATATTCTTCAGGAACTAAGAAGCGTGTAGTTCTGGAACTCAGAAGACATTAGGATTCAGGAACTGAGAAAGTGTATAGTTCCGGAAATAAGAGAGCATATGAATTCTGGAACTAAGAAGACATAGGGTTCCGGAACTAAGGAGCCATATGAGTTTAGGGGTCCGATAGGAACAGATCACTGCACCCCACGGCCAACTCAGCTGATAGTCACGCCACACGCAATACATCATCAATATAACGCAAAATAACTATTACATCATCGATATAACATCATAAAAATAACTGATTTATCACCAATATGCAACCAAAACATCATTGATATGAATCAATATGTCATCAATATAAGTATACATCATAAACTTAATCAATATACCGTCAGTATATTGATATGTCAACAACATACCTCATACATCTTTACAATAACTGATATGTCAACAACATACCTCATACATCTTTACAAGAACTGATATATCGACATAATAACAGATTTATCATCAAAATAATCATTCCACGGAACCAGATGAATGTGGCGGAGCCCCGGAAGGGGATTGGGGGGTTGGGGGGGGTTTCTTTGTTGTCATCGTTGAGAGTCTTGGAACTGTTGTAGAACACTGTCTTGGGGGGGGTTGTAGTGGTGTGTGTGTGTGTGTGTGTGTGTGTGTGGGGGGTCTTCATGGGGGGGTTGTAGTTGTGTTGGGGGTGGTTGTCGTATTATTGAGTGTCAATGCATCTTGGAACTGCTGAACGCGGGCATTGTGTGTGTGTGTGTCTTCATGGAGTGTCGTTGAGTGTCAGCACGTCTTGGAACTGTTCTAGTACGCGGTCGTAGTGCGTCCCCTCCCAGAACACTTTACCACACCCCGTACAGGCAAAGAATTCTGGGATACGCGGCAGCAGGCCCGGCGGCACCGACGACACCTGAAGCACAGCACCACTACACACACACACACACACACACACACACACACACACACACACACACACACACACACACACACACACACACACACACACACACACACACACACACACACACACACACACACACACACACACACACACACACACACACACAGAAAGGGAGGACGACTGTTACTCACACACACACACCAGGGCTTGACATTAACTTTTTTCTCAGCGGCCATAGTGGCTAGTCTGTCTTACAAAGGAAAAGTGCTGTAACTATAACTACACCAGTGCTATGGACATTGTATTTTATATGCTACTGTGATATGTCACACCCAAGAACAAGTTACCTGCCAAAGTGGCTATACTAGTGAGACTGAAAGTGCTACCAGCCACAGCCAAGTTTTACACATTTCTGACAGGTTGGCTGGTGGCAATGTCAAGCCCTGGCACACACACAAGACTGTTACAAATACAGAGCCACACATACTGGACCGTTACTCTCTCTCACACACACACACACAAACACACACACACTGACCTGGGTAGGGGTTGTGATGGCATCTTCATAACTCCCTCCAGAACACTCTCACCTGCCCACCGACACCGAGGGGTGAAGCTGGGAGCCTGGACACACACACACACACATCATAAACACACACACACACA
>NC_085867.1:44874252-44876752 GCF_034702125.1 Engraulis encrasicolus
AAAGGGGGAAAAGATTTTTTTTTTTTTAAATTTTTTAGTTTTTGAAAAAATTTTTTTCCCCCCCCGGTTTTATTTTTTATCCAAAAAAAATTTTTTTTTTTTTCCCCCTTTATTTTTGCCCCCCCAAACCCGGGGGGGTTTAAACCCCCCCTTTTTAAAAAATTTTTTTTGGGGGGGGGGTTTAACCCTTTTTTTTCAGGCCCCCCCCCCCAGGGGGGAGGGGGGAAGAAAGGGGGGAGGGGGAGAAAAAGAAAGAAAAGGACCCCCCCCCAGTTTTTTCTTTTTTTTCCCTTCTTTTCTTCTTTAACCCCCCCCCCCCCCAATTTTTTCTTCCTTTTTTAAGATTACCCCATTTCCCCCCCTTCTCCCGCCACCCCTCCCCCATGTTGGTTCCCCCCCCCCCGAAAATTTAAGGACAGACTTTTAAACGTAAAACCCAAAAAACAAACAAAACCAACAAAAAAAACCCCCCCCCCCCCCCCCCCAAAAAACCCACAACCCAACACCACAACCCCCGCTTTGGGGTGGAAAAGGGGGGGGAAAAAAAACTCTTAAACACAGGGAAAAAATGGAAAAAAAAAAAAGGGGGAATAAATAAAAAAGGGAAAAAAAGGGAAAAAGGAAAGGATATAGAAGAGAGAAGGAAGGAGAAGGAGGGGGGTAAAAGAGAGAAAAAGGGGGGGAGAGGGGGGGGGAAGAAAAGGGGAGGGGGGGGAAAAGGGGGGAGAGGAGGGAGAGGAGGGGGAGAGAGGAAGAGGGGAAAAGGGGAAGGGGGGGAAAAAAAAAAAGGGGGGGGGGGGGAAAAAAAGGGGAAAAAGGGGGGGGAAAAAAAGGGGGGGGGGAGGAAGGAGGGGGAAGGGGGGGGGAAAAGGGGGGAAAATGGGGGGGAGGGGGGAAGGGGGGGAAAAAGGGGGGGGAAAAAAAGGGGGGGAAAAGGGGGAGAGGGGGGGGGGGGGGGGGGGAAAAGGGAAAGGGAAAGGGGGGAGGAGGGAGAGGGGGTGACAGGGGCAGGGGGAGGGGGGGGGAAAAGGGAGGGGGGGGGGGGGGGAAGGGGGAAGGGGGGGGGGTGGAGAGGGGGGAAAGGGGAAAAAGGGGGGGGAAAAAAAAGGGGGGGGGAAGGGGAAAAAAAGGGGAAAAGGGGAAAGAAAAAGGGGGGGAGGGAAAAAGTGGGGAAAGGGGGGGGGGAAAGGGGGGAAAAAAGGGGGGGGAAAAAGGGGAAGGGGGGGGAAAAAAAGGGGGGGGGGGGGGGAAGGGGGGGGGGGGAAAAAAGGGGGGGGAAAAAAAAGGGGGATAAAAAAACGGAGAAAGTTGGAATGAAAAAAAAAGAAAGGGGGAAAAAAAGGGGAAGGGGGGGGGGGGAAATAAAAAGGGAGGGGGGACAAGAGGAAGGGGGATAAAAGAGGGGGGGAAAGGGGGGGAAAAAAGAAAAGGGAGGGGGGTTGGGGAAAAAAGGAAGGGGGTGAAAAGGGAAGGGGTTGTTGTTTGGGCAAATTTTTAAAGCCCTTTAAAAAAAACCCCACGGCCCCCAAAATTTTTGATTGGAAATTGTACCTGGGGTATTTGTGACAAAGGTGCAAGTTTTCCTGCGAGGTAACAGACCCTAAAACCAGTCTAATGCTTACTAACAGCTGGATAGTCTGGCTTGAAAGGTCTGGGCATCCTCACACTCAACTAAAAAGCACACAGATCAACAAACATACTTGGGTGCTCCAATCATGCCAGCATCTCACTCGTGTAACTTTTCAGTGAGATTGTAAGCAGAACACGAACATATTGCAGGCACAAACTTATTTCAGGGATTTTGCTTTTCTGACCTAATTAATGAAGAAAAAAGCAAAGTAGCAAAGTTAACTATCTGTCACGTCAGCATTGTTTTGACTAGCAGCTGATGGACGTTATGTTGCTATGCTACTGAAGATATAAACGGCAAACGTTAATTTTACACACTGATGTGGTAGCTTTGAAGATGACTACAGCCATCAGGTTGGGTGATTTCGTCTAGCAACTACAATTGGGCTCAAAAATATGGAAGTTAGCTTACCGTTACAACATGCCTATCGATACCCAGGTGAGAATTTGAGAGCCTACAACAGCTGAACTACTGTGATGCATGACATTTCAGGAAATAAATACTTGCATTCACAATATTATGAATTGAACACGTTTTAATTTATTAAGAGTGAATAACTGCTGCGATTTGCAGTCACTGGTAACATCTATATGTCTGACCTAGCAACTGTAACCCAAGTGGGCGGGCTTAGTCAAAGGCGAATTATTTCATTAGTTTTAAAAATGAAATTGTTTAATATACTGTACATTAGTTTGAGCTTAAATTAGTGATAATTATTGTTAATTGCCCACTGACTTAAATATATGGACAGCGGGCTTCTACAGCAGTGTTTCTCAACAGGGGTGCCGCGGGCACCCTGGGGTGCAGCGGGCCCCCTTCAGGGGTGCCGCGGAAACATGGCTGATAAATCAAATTAAGTAATATAATACA
>NC_085867.1:44879252-44886752 GCF_034702125.1 Engraulis encrasicolus
TGTTCATGTGTGTCCAAACAGGGTGGCGCCTTCGAATTAACATGGCATTTGAATAGATTTTAATACCATATATGGTTACTTGGAGGCGTTTCGGGATGCAAATTACCCCGAATGCGCGCATGCACAGTGATTTGGAAGGTGTGGGATTTATCATGCCTACGTGTGCGTAGGAGCAGCCAACGCTCGTTTGATAAATCCCGATTTTTCTGTACTTGCGAACATTTCACTCGTAAGACACAATTTAGAAGACATTCTACGAACTGATGATAAATGAGGCCCCAGGTCTGTCTGTCTGTTTCTTTGTTTGTCTGTCAGCAGGATGACTCAAAACGTTATGAAGAGATTTTGATGAAATTTTGTGGAGTTGTTGGAAATGATGAAAGGAATTAGTGATTACATTTTGGTTTTGATCTAGATCACAAACCGGAACAAGGGATTTTGTAAAAAGATTCTTCACCATTGGTGAAGATATGGCTAATTTTGACATGCCAGTTTCTAACTCTAAAAAACAAGGCAGAAAGACTTGAACAAATGGTTGGGTGTAATTAGGATGCAACATAGTCAAATGTTCTTTCAAACAGCTTCCTTGGCAGAGGTCTACACTCTCTGAGTGCATTTCTAGTTGACAATAAAGTACACTTGACATGACATCCCTGACCTCTCATACCAGGGAAGCCCAGCACCGTGCAGAGAGGGAGAGAGAGAGAGAGAGAGAGAGAGAGAGAGAGAGAGAGAGAGAGAGAGAGAGAGAGAGAGAGAGAGAGAGAAAGTGAGAGAGAGAGAAAGTGAGAGAGAGAGAGAGAGAGAGAGAGAGAAAGTGAGATTGTGCTGTTTTTGGAGAGAGAGAGAGTGTGTCTGTCTGTGTGTGTGTGTGTGTGTGTGTGTGTGTGTGTGTGTGTGTGTGTGTGTGTGTGTGTGTAAGTGATGTCCCCTCCTCCCCCTTTCACTCTGCTGCTCCGAAGGATCTCCCTGCACTCTTCTAACCCTGATACAGTGGTGCTCATATGTTCACATACCCCAACAGAATATACGCTTTCTCTGCGATTTCTCACGAAATATGACGGATTACACAAAACCTTTTTTTTCACTCATTGCTAGTGACTGGCTTAGATATTTATTAGCAATATTCTGTGTTTATTCTTTCAAAATCATGATCACAACCCAAACTACCCAAATGACCCTGCTCAAAAGTTTACATACCCTAGTTTCTGATGCTGAATATGGCCCTGTTTAACATCAAGGACTGCTCTAAATTGTTTGTGGTAGTTGTGGATAAGGCTCTTAACCCTCAGAACTCTAGCGGCACGGATCCGTGCCGCTTTTGACATGTTGAACATTGACGTAATTAAAACAAAAACATCACATAACTGGAAGTCCAACCCATGTTTTTTGAAAACTAGACATCTCAACCATCATTTTGATACCTCATATGTGTGGGTATCTGCTATACAACTAACAGAGACATTGTTTTTAAAAACGTGTTTTAATATTTTGTTTACTTTGACCGGAATGCTGTTGGAATGACGCAACTTTGAAGTCGCGGCAAAAATACTGCTCGATCATGATCATTTTTCTCCGTCAAAATAACAGAAAATAACCAGCAGCAAATATAATTAACTTTGTAACTATGGTTTTCATTGGTTTTAGAAATCTCTGATCTCTAAAATACAGGGATAAAACATTCACATAAACCAGGAAGTGGTCGATCGACCGGATGTTGTCTTGTGATCAGTGTTGCGTTTCCAGGGAGCACAGTAAACCTGGGGAAGTGGTAGTGGCATATTTTTTAGTGTTCACGGTTTATATTGCTGGAAATATATTGAAGGAAAATTACAAGAAGAGTCGTCATTTCAAGGTGTTTCACGGACGTATTGGTATGTGGATGTTGACAATGTCGGACGACATCAAAGTTGACACGAGAAGTTGGAGTGAAGATGAGACGAGCCTGCGACCTGCGACCTGCCTACTCTTGCTGCTATGCTGCTGCCGCTGCTGTTGCATCCATAGAAAGTAAGTTTGGCTGCTAAAATGTTTTGATATTTGTTGAACAGACATGCAATTGCCTGCAATTGTACCTTCATATTTGAAAAATGAATCCCTGTTGCTTGGAAGATATACAATTTCATGCACATCGTAGCTAATTAGGTGGACGCCAGATGTAAACAAACAGAGGGGGTGTGCACACTCATGAGTGACTTCACGTTGAGTTTTGTAGAAGTAGGCAAATAGATGTGAGATTGGCATATTACTAACAGTGTTGGACTGTAGTTTCTTTTCTTGAGGTCTTTGTAGTGGGTCATGTTGTTTTTTTATGTTTGGAAGAGATTATATTAGCCTGATTTCTGAAATGACTGCATGGAATGACTTGTCCTATGCTTTCTTACAGTAGGCCTAGCTCCTGACCTCAGAAATTATTCATGGCGTTGTGAATCTCTTTATGTATTTATTTGCCTTTATTTATCTTTATGTATTTCTTTTACTGTCATGAAAGCTAGATTGTGACTTAACTTTTTTCCTCTCTCAGTTGGCTGTTACAGATTTACTGACCAGATAAAGGAAGTTCCCGCTGATGCAGACCCAGTGTAAGTAGCTGGCATTGTTTCATGTGTTTAGGGCTATGCCAGGTTTGACACAATATTTGCATTTAGTGATATTTAATATTTTTTGTGACATTTAATCTCATCTAAATCTCATCATGTTTTTGAACAGTGTTGGGTACCCAGCCACCTATGCACATTGACACAGCCAGCAGCGGGCACCTATTGGGATGGACCCAGGAGGATGACCCAATAGGGTGAGATGCTGAGCTAATGTCACACATATATATTGTAGATTATTGTCTTAGGTGTGTGGGAAATAATTAAATGTTTGTTTACATTGTACAGATGAAAGTTCAGCCCACTCACTGTTGACACCAGTGACACACAGATTGACCAGATCTCATGGAAGTACCCCCTGATGCAGACCCAGTGTAAGTATACATGCTGGCACTGTTTTGTTTATTTAGGCTATGCACTGTTTCATGTGCTTAGGCTATGCCAGGTTTAACACAGTATTTGCTTTTAGTGATAAGTAGCCTAATTCATATTTTGTGTAATATTTATTCTCATTTAAATCTCATCATGTTTTTGAACAGCGTTGGGTAGCCACCCTTGCACGTTGACACAGCCAGCAGCGAGCACCCAGGGCGATGGACGCAGGAGTGCAGGATGGCCCAATAGGGTGAGTTGCTAAGCTAATGTCACACACATATAGATAATTGTTTTAGGTGTATGGAAAATAATTAAACATATTTTTTTAAATTGTACAGCTGCAAATTCAGCCCACTCACTGTTGACACCAATGAGGGAACAAGAAAGGCTAGGCAACCCCATCTTTTGACAACGGTCTCCACCGGTCTATTTCTAAAAATGTCAGCAATATATCTGCTATATAACAATGAATTCTTTTAAAAGATTATATGAGACATTTCAAATGTTTTTTTAAGCAAATGCTTATTTATCCTTTCTATCTGTAAATAATCTTGAACATATACAGAATGTATGTCAACCAAACTGCATGAATTGCATAATCACAAAATTGCATTATTTCAAAAGCGCCTATGAGTGTATGGCTACTTTATGACAGGATTGCATATTTGTGAATATTTTATTGTAAATTTTAATGGGATTTTGTCCAAAGAAGTGCTTATTAGTCTTTTGGTTTCTAAATAACCCCAAACATTTTTGTTAGACTGTGTAACAGCCCCTCCTACCACATGAATGGCCTGTCTCAAATTCAAAAACGCCTATAATGTATAGCTGCTATATGATAATATATGTTTGTTTTATAGGATTATATTGGTCATTTCAATGGAATGTGTTAAAATACATGCTTATTGATCATTTTAATGTGAAAGTTGGCCTGAATTTGTGTATTGGGGTGTATAATAGTCCTCTACTCTCATGAGTTACACAGCAAACACCATAAAATCGCCTATATTGTACTGCACTATAGTGGCAATATTTTTTTGTTGCCTTGTTGTAGATAATGACATGTGATTTCATTTGTTACAGAACATATGTGTTTACAATCTTAGCCAATAAAAAGGTTTTAATCTGTATGTTTGGTATTGTTCATACTCATTTATTATGAAAAAACTAAATCGGATTTTTGTATATTTTCATTATTTTTACTCTGTCATGTTTATACAGTAGATAAGGTGAGATGTACTCCATCACATTGTCTAGCTTCTGCTGAGTAAAATGATATAAAACACTTGATAGTACACCTCCCTGAAGCCCTCATACATGTATTCAAAGACAGATACGTGAAAAGTCACCAAAAACGCTTGGAGTTCTAAGGGTTAATGTTCTCAGATGACAAAACAGCACATTCTTCCTGGCAGAATGGTTGTTTCCTATAATACCTTTGGGTGTCTTGCTGGAACCTCACATTTGAGGTTTCCCCTGAGTGGCTCAATGATGTTGAGATCAGAAGAGTGAGACGATCGCTCAAAAACCTTCATTTTCTTCTATCTGAAGCTAATGATGGGTTGATTTGGCTTTCTGTGTCAAAATATTGTCATGTTGGCACTGTTGGAATTTCAATTCAGAAATTCAATATGAGGGGTTTGTTTGGAATCAAGTCAATGGGCAAGGGAATCATTGCATTGCAATGATTATTGCAAGGGAAATTGTTCAGGAGGCATAGGACAACCAAAAAATAACTTCAGGTGAAATGTAGGACAACATGAAAAAATGCTTTATACTGTACAGGAAAGAGGCACTTGAGGAAAGATGGGCTGTTGGGGGTTGCCAGGAGAAAGCCATTACTACGAAAATGCAAACATGCTATGTTGCATATGATACACCAAATAGCATAGTGAGAAGCATCAGAAGGCATGTGACAAAGTCATTTGGAAAAATTAGATCAATATGGAACTTTTTCCAGCCACTATTAACAGTACCATTTGGAGAACAGTCAACGGAGCCTATGATGAAAGTTACACCATCCCTTCTGTGAAACATGGTTATGGACCACTGATGTCATGGGGACATTTGAGTTACAAATGCACTACACTTTTGGTCCATACTCACAGAATGATGAATACATTGCCACGTGAAAAATACTGGAGGAAACTTGACACTCATTAGCCTTGAATCTGCACATGGTCCATTGTTTGGACATGCCAACATGACAATATTTCAGCGCAGAAAGTTAAATCAACCCGTCATTAGCTTCAGAAAGAATAAAATGAAGTTTTTGTGCGACCGTCTCACTCTTCTGATCTCAACATCATCGAGCCACTCAGGGGAAACCTCAAATGTGAGGTTCCAGCAATACACCCAAAGGTATTACAGGAAACAACCATTCTGCCAGGAAGAATGTGCTGTTTTGTCATCTGAGAACATTAAGAGCCTTATCCACAACTACCACAAACAATTTAGAACGGTCCCTGATGTTAAACAGGGCCATATTCAGCATCAGAAACTAGGGTATGTAAACTTTTGAACAGGGTCATTTGGGTAGTTTGGGTTGTGATCATGCTTTTGAAAGAGTAAAAGCAGAATATTGCTCATAAATATCTTAAGCCAGTCACTAGCAATGAGTGAAAAAAAAAGGTTTTGTGTAATCCTTCATATTTTGAGAGAAATCGCCAAGAAAGCGTATATTCTGCTGGGGTATGTAAACATATGAGCACCACTGTATCTCTATCTCTCTCTCTCTCTCTCTCTCTCTTCTAACCCTGATCTCTCTCTCTCTCTCTCTCTCTTCTAACCCTGATCTCTCTCTCTCTTCTAACCCTGATCTCTTTCTCTCTCTCTCTATCCCTCTCCTCTCTCTCATCCCTCTCTCAGTCTATCTCTCTGTCTGCTCCCCTCCCTCTCCTTTCCCGCTCTCTCTTCCACCCCTCTCCCCCCCCTTCTCTCTCTCTCTCTCCCCCCCCCTCTCTCTCCTGTCTCTCCTGCCCCCCCTCTCTCCTATCCCCCCTCTCTCTCTCTCTCTCTCTCCTCTCCTCTCCTCTCTCTCCTGCTCCCCCCCCTCTCTCTCTCCTCTCTCTCCTGCCCCCCCCCCTCCTGTCTCCCCCTCTCTCTCTCCTCTCCTCTCCTCTCCTCTCTCCTCTCTCCCAGTAGAACATAAACAGCTCTGTCTGACCATACACGCATGCGCACGCACGCATGCGCACGCACACACACACACACACACACACACACACACACACACACACACACACACACACACACACACACACACACACACACACACACACACACACACACACACACACACTGTCTGTTCTGCTTCAGTTCTCATGACATCACCACCCTGCAGGAATGCTCCCAGCCGACACACACACACACACACACACACACACACACACACACACACACACACACACACACACACACACACACACACACACACACACACACACACACACACACACACACAGCCGATCCCCAACCACCAGTCTACCCCCATAATAGTCTACCCCTCCAAAGTCCAGTCTATAACCCCCTCTCATGCCCCCCTCTCCCTCTCTCTCTCCCCTCTCATCCCTCTCTCCACTCCTCTGTCATCCCTCTCTCCATCCCCCCTTCCTGACCCTTCCTCATCTCTCTCCCCTTGACTATCACCCCTCTCCCTCTCCTCTCCACCTCTCCCTCATCCCCCTCTCCACCTCTTCCTCATCTCTCTCCCTCATCCCCCTCTCCACCTCTTCCTCATCTCTCTCCCCTTGACTATCATCCCACATCTCTCTGGTTATAGAGCTGGCACTCATATCTCCAGTCATACAATTCAGTAATGCAAAATGTTATCTTTTGTCCTCTAGAAATGACCCTCAAAACAGAACTGAAAACCACTCATCACATATATCACTTTTTATGTGATATGAAGTTCCCTCCGCCAAGGAGGTTCTGTTTTCGGTCGCGTTGGTTTGTTTGTTTGTTTGTTTGTTTGTTTGTTTGTCTGTTTGTCTGTCAGCAGGATAACTCAAAAAGTTGTGAACGGATTTTGATCTAACTTTTAAATGTAACTTGATTTAACTGGAGTTGTTGGAAATGACAAAAGGAACAAGTGATGAAACATTTGGTGGTGATACCGATACAGATCCAGGAATTTTGAAAAGTTTCTTCAGCGGTGCGGGACAGGGCGAATTTTGACATTCCAGTCTCTAACTCAGTGTTTCCCAAGGGGTCCCAGGGGTACGCGAGCACACTGCAGGGGGTACTTGGAAATTGTTTATTTTAACAAATATATGGAGCTTAGTTAGATTGGGACGGAGAAAGCGATATAGAACTTGACTTAGGGGGTACTCATGGCACAACGAAAAGGCTTGGGGGTACACAAGACAAAAAAGGTTGGGAAACATTGCTCTAACTCCACAAAAACAAGCAGAGGTTAGTTCGATTTTGTCTGTAGAGTCTTGATAGTTTTGTCCTATGCCCTTTAGGTTTTCTTTTAACTGTTGACTTGCTACCTGCCACTCTTGTCCAGGACTCTCCCATTTCCACC
>NC_085867.1:44906752-44911752 GCF_034702125.1 Engraulis encrasicolus
CTGGCAACAGCCACGGCCCCTCCCACTCACCCTTATATGGAATACACATGATTAGACCACATCCATAAGCCCTTATATGGAACACACATGACATAAGACCCCTCCCACCCACCCTTATATGGAATACACATACCATTAGACAACGCCCACACACCAGAATATGGAATACACATCAATAGACCCCTCCCACATCTCCTTATATGGAATATGCATGTCATTAGACCCCTCCCATACACCCTTGTAAGGAATAAAAGCAGTGTTAAGACTCTACCCACAGTCCCTTCTATGGAATAGACATGTTATTAAACCAAACCCCCCACAGCCCCACCCACATCTCATTACATGGAATAAAATGTCATTTGACCCCTCCCATATGCCTTTCTACATGTCATTAGACCCCACTCACACAATGATAAGGAAAAGACATGCTGTTAGACCACACCCACATACACCACATGCAGCTAACTAGGGGACAACCATGGTCCCGCCCACATCTCCATCAGGCCACACCCAAACACCAGCATATTACATGTGGCATTAGACCAAACCCCCACAAAACCTTATATGGAGCATATATGCCATTAGACCACACCCACACACACCCTATGCAAAAAAATGTAGAAATATTTAGAAATAAGAGAATCTTCGCATGCATCTCACCAGGGGACAGCCATAGCCCTGCCCACATCTCATTATATGGAATAGACATGTAATTAGACCACAGCCATTTATCCATACATGGAATAAACTCATCATAAAGGGTGATTTATGCCTCGAGACCAACTTCCCTGCGTCGTGATGCAGTGAGCCGCGCAATTAACGGAGTGAAGCCCCCCCCCATCACGCAGGTACTCTGGGGCACCTCCCCAAAATTGTGACTCAACGCAGTGAATGATGTAGACGGCAACGGAGTGAAGGGCAGGAAGGAGAGAAAAGAGGTCTCTGATTGGTAGTCTCGACCAGTCTGCTCCGTCCTCGAGAACAAGCTACTTCCTTGTTCTAACCTTCGTCTGTCTACGGACTGTGAGCTCTTCATTAAATAAGTTGCCTGTGCTTTGTCGTTTTATTTACTTACACGAACCAATGACAACACGTGCGCTTGAAAGTTACAACGCTGAAGTTATTTGGACAGTTGAACAGTGTTTCCGAGGTCGAGGAAACATTCCGCTTCGAGCAGGTATATACACCAATCTTGAAGTCAAATTTACTACCATTTAATAACCTTTTTCACTAACTTTAGATTTTTTTTTACAACCATCACGACACTCAGATGCAAGTACTAACAAGACATCTTTTGTAATTTCTACCTCCTTAACATTACCCTTTCGTTTTTTGCAAAAAGATCCCTGAAAGGAAGCAGTGCGGCTGGACGGTACCATGCTCAGGGTACCCAAGTCATGTAGGAGGATGGGGGAGAGCACTGGTTAATTAATCCCCTCACTAACCTGGCAGGTTGGCAACCTGACGCCCTAACCGCATAGCCATGACTGTCCCTCATACTGCCCTCAGATACAGAATCAATCACTTTTTTGTCAAAATGGTACAACAACAAAAAATAATACCTCAGTTTTCTAAAAATAATACCTTTTAAGCAAATTTACAACTTTTAAGGCCATTCAATTTTGGATTTTAAATGTATCACCTTTTAATACTTTTTAAAACCCTGCATACACCCTCCTATCCTCGACAAATGAGCCACTTCTTTATTCCAAACTACCGCAGTGGCTGCCAGTGCGATCAAAAATGCACGTGACATAAAGATTTAATGTTTCATTTTCATTGTCGTCAAGTCTGTGTAGCTACAAAACAACAGGCACGTCTAGTTTACTCCTTGTATTGAAGGCAGCTTGAATAATCATCTCGTTGTCCCTACTGTTGCGACGGAAACGGATAGCACAGCCAGAATGGAGCTATAAATCAAACTTCACTGCGTTGAGGTTCTAAAAAGAGCATAACCCGCCCTTTACACACCACATGCAGCCCCCCAGGAGCCAAACATGGCAAATCCCACAAATTAGATCGGTCACACCCACATCAAAATGCCTTTTCTTTCATATACCTGTATAGATATTTTTATGGGCTTTAACGCCTTTATTTTGACAGGAGAGTGTAAGAGGAAGTGAGTGGGAGAGAGAGAATTGAACCAGTCAAGGCCCCAACCGATTGAGCACCAACCGGGGGACCAACGTGGGTTTTCTCCATGGAGACAGAACAAGACAATAGTAACATGTAACGTAGACACCAGAAACACGGCAGGGGAGCAAGTCTGAGGCCTTTCACACCGCTTACCCTTCTAAAATACCCACCTGGTTCTGCAGCTCGGACTGTGGACTAGACACCTCCCCCTTGGTAGACTCCTCCCCCTCATGGTTAAGCTCCACCTTCCCCTCTGGGTGGCAGTCAGCTGGCTTTGACAACTCCGACTCGGAGAGGTTCTTCTGCACACACACACAACATTTTGTATCAGACATAAAACCATCAAATCTGATCTTAAGACCACTGCCCACATGCAAACACACACACGCATACCTTGTTACATGCACACACACGTGTCTAGTTGCATGCACGCACATACACACACACACGCACACGCACACACACACACACACACACACACCTAGTGTCATATACACAAACACGCACGCACGCACGCACGCACGGACGCACGCACACACACACCTTGTTACACACACATACACACACACACCTTGTGTCGTCCCTTCCTGCTCTTGTCTTTGATCTTGTCCTCTTTGCGTTGGGGAGGGGCGGGGCCTATACTCCTGATGTCCGATGGCAGACCGTAGTGGGCGGGGTCTTTCTGAAGGGCATTGAAGACGTCCAATAAGCAGTAGGCATCCGCCGCTACAGGGAGAGAGGGAGAGTCGAGTCTTCAGGGGTTGAAAGCGAATAATGGTACTTGGAGAACGTGGAGTTCTACTGGTGAGCTTTTGGGTTTCTTGGTTGATTTCTACTCTACTTCTAGCTTTTAGTTTATCACAGAGTAGCAGGCAAATCTAGACCATGACTCCCTGGCAGAAGAGACACTTCGTCTGAATGGGACAACCCTGGCTAAATAAAGGATATATGAAAAATGAAAATATTTGAAGAGTGAATTTTCAGAACACATTCTGTGGGCCCTCAGAAATGTGTGTGTGTGTGTGTGTGTGTGTGTGTGTGTGTGTGTGTGTGTGTGTGTGTGTACTATATGTGGGTAGATGACGGATAGGCAGCAAAAAACATTTTTTTCACAAAACATTGTTTATGAGGGAAAAAAGTACATGTCTACGTAGTGCAGCAATTAATCTTTCAAAAAATCCAAGTGGTCACAATGTTGGTCTATTCATTGATTATTTATTTACGTTGATAAAGCAATTTGCTGAAAATATGTCCTTTGGTGTGACGTTAAGAAATAAATATATTAAGTAATGTAGAAATGGCTTGATGGAGTTTTATGAACATTGTTATACTCTTCATATTTATTGCAATTTTTTAAAGTCTTAATTTAATGAGAAATTACCATTTAAGTATTTTTTTCCCCATTAGAAGTGAGATTATTAGAAACCCTCGAGGAAAAACAGGGATATCTTTCTTTTAAATGTTCAAAATTGTCCGAATTTATACTAACTTTTCAGGGACGATAATTTGTTCTTCCCTAATGTAATATTCAGTGTTTATCAAACATATTGTTTAGCTCAAACAAATATTTGAGCGTTTAAAACATGTCACACCGTAGGACATTCATGTCACGCTAAAGGACAGAAATGCAAAACTGAGCCAGAAACAAATATATCAACATGATTATTTTGTCTTTTGATCATAATATAATGTTGTAGTCAATATGGACCTACACTTTACACTTATAAGTCTTTGAATCGTCGATTATCAGCCTATCGTAACTCTTAATGACAGCCATGTGGTCATTGAATGTAACCTGCAGAGCTCATAAGGCTCATACTGAAGGGTGACCTTGGCATGACCATCACACTTTTGTAGGTATGCTATGACTGTCACACCATTGAACCTGTAGTGTGTAGTGGCCAGTGCCTGTTTGGTATCTCAAGCTGGACAGCACATTTATGCTGTATATTGAGCTCTCCACAGCATACTTTATTCATCTATACTCCTCTATATACTCTCTCACTGATCTTTCCTTCACTGTTACGTTATATTTTATGGTTTCAAAGCACCATTAATGACATTTTATATCATATAGTATCTAAAATCAACAGCAAATATTCATCAACAATGCATCAAAGTATAAATTCCAAAGGCCAATAAAGGAATAAGTAATTTGAATACACAATATTTATCTAGTCAAACAACAAAACAAAAAAAATATTTACTACCAGTTGTTTTAAAAGCTATTTCTCAAATATCTAGTCCCTTGGTGTGACCTGTTTGTCCTTTGGTGTGATACTCCAAAGTGTCACACCATAGGACTTTTACCATCACACCATAGGACTTTTACCATCACACCATAGGACTTTTGAGCTTTTGAGTTAATTTAAAGCCATGTTGTTGCCAACTGAAATACAATTTCACCTTTAGTAAGATGCATTTTCATACATCTACATAAGAAAAAAATATGAAAAATATACACTATTGTCAAAATGTATTTTATGGCTGTCACACCAAAGGACTACAAAACTAATACATCTTGTGGTAGCAAAACATAATTGATTGACTGAAGAACTCTGAGAGAAAAATCTAAAATCCACCCTTGCCATTGGCTTCTTAAGGGTCTAAAGTCACAATGTATGTACCGCTGGAGCTTCAACAATAGATAATTATCCACAGAATTAACCAAAAAAATGATCACACCACAGGACATTATTTTCTGCGACAAAGTTTCACAAGTCCATACGGTCTCAGAAAAACAGGAAAAAAATTAAGCATTGCCACTTGCTAAAATAGACACCTTGAAAAACATGCCAGGGTTGTTAAGACAAATGACTGAGCTTTGATTATTTATTTAAAAATGTTTTAATATGGAGAACCAG
>NC_085867.1:44914252-44916752 GCF_034702125.1 Engraulis encrasicolus
ATTGGAGCTGTGTAAAGTTAGGGACAGGGTATTGGTTACAGTCCCTGGAGCTGTGTGGAGTTAGGGGTATTGGTTACAGTCCCTGGAGCTGTGTAGAGTTAGGGGCATTGGTTATAGTCTTTGGAGCTGTGTAGAGTTAGGGGTAGGCCTGGGCGATATGAGAAAAACTTAGATTTCGATTATTTCTCCCCAAAATTTTCGATTTCGATTTTAATCACCATATGAATAAATTCATATTTAATTTTTTTATTTTTTTTTCCCCCGGGGGAGGGGGGCATGAAGGGCATGAGAAATACACAAGTTTATATTGTATAGGCCTTTACAATATAGCTACAAAATATCTATAAAGGAGGAAAATGAGAGATAAATGACTAAAGCAAATATCTTTAACCACAAGAGGGGGTAACTGTCTAAAACAAGACTAAAGGTGCAATTGCCTATAGCAGGGGTAGCCTACTCAATTCAAAGTCCCCGAGTCCCCCAGTTTTTCCAAATTCTTCCCAATAACACACTCACATCCACAACAGGTATTTAGTTTCCATTGACAGGATGGGAGAAAAAACTCTCATACAGGGCCTCTATTTGCCTGGAGCACTGTGGGGTGATGTGCCTGCCTTGTTCTCATTGCCACCCTTCAGTATTTTTTTAATTTTTAAATGACATAAGATTATCTGTTAGCCTACATTTGCAGACTGCATTCATAAGACTTATTTCTTAGTGAGAAAACCAATAAGCCTAAAAAAAACACTTTTCAAACAAATGTTGCTTATTATGACTTTGTTTATACAGCTCTCACGTGCATAATGAGAATCAGAATCCAGCAAAGAGGACATCTCAGGTTTTGTCAACAAGAAAATGGCACATTTGATGCAATGTTGATTAAATGCAACAGCCATAAATAAATCGTCAAGTTGCTCATAACTTTGTTTGTAGTCTTAAGAGGGGCTTAGCATTCCAAACGAACTATTTGGGGACTGTTTAAAGGTGTGAAAAGCACCATCAAGTCATTCGTTTTTTATTACCACTAGTTAGCTGCCAGCAGAACTCACACACAATTTGCCTTCGTTTGTGTTAGCAACTAGCTAGTAGCTACAGCTACTGCTAAACCAATTCGAAGTCCTAACACACTGATTGCAAACAAATGTGGGCCATTACTTTCAAAAACGAGGCATAGAGAACTTTGTAAATAATTTATTTACAGACTCTTATACCGTCCTTCCCTTGTAGTCTACCTTACAATCTCTGATGCCACCCTCGTATTCACTACTGTCTGGAGACAGCAGTGACTGGTCTGGCAAAGACGGAATCAGACTGAGGGGGCGGGGCATGGCACGTTTCTTCCTAGCGCCTGGGGCGCGATTTCAAAATAAAAGTACATAGCGCGATTGGACAAAAAAAAAAAAGAAAGTCATCGAACGTCTTTTTTATAATCGTAAAAATTTTGACATCGCGATTAAAATTGAAATCGAAAAATCGTCCAGGCCTAGTTAGGGGTATTGGTTACAGTCCCTGGAGCTGTAGAGATAGGGGTATTGGTTACAGTCCCTGGAGCTGTGTAGAGTTAGGGGCATGGATGGCAGATGGCATGAGATGTTCCTACTGATGAGAGTCGATCCTGCAACCCTCTGATTTAAAGACCACCTGTGTGCCGTGCGTGTGCTTATGCTTGTGCTTGTGCTTGTGTTAGTGTGTGTGTGTGTGTGTGTGTATTTTACCTTCTGGTGCACGTATAGCAGGTCCAGCATTCCCTGCAATTTAATTGGTTGTTCAGATAACTCCGCCCACGTAGAAACGAGACTCCTCACATCACCAGACATCCCATAACCTACACACACACACGCGCATGCACACACACACACACACACACACACACACACACACACACACACACACACACACACACACACACACACACACACACACACACACACACACACACACACACACACACACACACACACACACACACACACACACAAGCAAGCAGACAATAAGAGTTTCTCTACAGCCGTCAAGTAGAAGTCAAACATCTGAATAGAAAAATGAGAAAAGGTCGCACCGTGCATAGGTTTCTTTATTACACAGACGCGTTTCGGCGTTCTGCCTTCCTCAGTGTACACAGACGCGTTTCGGCGTTCACACTGAGGAAGGCTTGTGTGTGTGTGTGCGCCCGTGTGAGTGTGCATGAGTGTGCGTGAGTGTGCGCATGTGCATGCATGTGAGTGTGTGCAGATGCGATGCAATGTGTGTGTGTGTGTGTGTGTGTGTGTGTGTGTGTGTGTGTGTGTGTGTGTGTGTGTGTGTGTGTGTGTGTGTGTGTGTGTGTGTGTGTGTGTGTGTGTGTGTGTGTCTCACCCAGCTTGAGGATGTCCCTGTGTGAGAGCAGGTCGCGGATGAGCTGGATGGTGATTGGCTCCTGGCTGAAGCGGGCAGCACAGAGGTCCAATAGGAAGACAGAGCCGCTGACGGCCAATTGGATGAGAGCCACTCTCTGGACACG
>NC_085867.1:44924252-44933015 GCF_034702125.1 Engraulis encrasicolus
TTTTGGGCAAAAGTCAAAGCCCTAACACACACACACACACACACATTATAACCACGTTATACACACACACACGATATAATACACATGTTATACAAACACATACACCACACATTAATATACACACGTTATACACTCACACACATTATAACCACGTTGCAGACACACATTATACACACAGACACATTATCAATAGTATAATATAGTGTAATATAATATAATATAATATAATGTAATAGTATAATACAGTGTAAAGCTACGTTCACACACGACACTCCTCCCTCACTCGCCTAGTTGCCACTCGCTCATGGAACGTTCGCTAAACGTTCCCGCGGCTTTACCTGCCGATGTACAGGTGAGAAGTACCGAACTCTGCATTCCAATTGGTTACTCGCTTACTCGCCTCGCTCGAGAGTTAACATATTTCGAACTCGGGATCCGCCCACATCGCATCGCCTGTACTCTCCTCACCTAATCGCCTCCTCGTCTTGCTGGGACACATAGACATTCTATTGACTTAAAGGAGAAATCTGGTGTGAAATGGCTTACATTGTGTTAAAACATGATGCTGAGGGCTAAGTCTGGGCGCTTACCTTAACTCCAATCCAGCGCTAGTTAGCCGATGCTAACATTGGGGTTTCGCTGTGGTTCACCAGGGCATCATGTAGCCATCGTTATAAATCTCTACTTTTCACCCATTTATGACGCTCAAAATTGCCCAAAACTTCATTCTGTATAGTTGCGGGGTTGTTGTCATGTAAAATGAGGCATAGAGAACTTTGGTAGTCCACCGTTTGTTTAGAAACAACGCCATTCTTACAGGTTGTTGCGACCGCAATATTAGCATCGGCTAACTAGCGCTGGATTTCTCAATGCAAGGCAGATTTAAGGTAAGCACCCAAACCTAGCCCTCAGCAGCATATTTTAACACAATTTAAGCCATTTTACACCAGATTTCTCCTTTAACTCGCTGAGTGAGTAACTAGCAGCAACGTGTGTGAACATAGCTTATAAATTAAGACTACATAACCTGTTCTCTAGTATATAATGGAATATTTTATAATGTAGTATAGTGTAAGACTACATACCTGTTCTGTGGGCAGCATGTGGATCTCCACAGGAGGGTTCTGAGCCATCCTCCACTTCTGAAAGTCACCCAACAGCAGCTGACAGAGGAAGAGGAAGAACATCATCATCATCAAAATTACATCATCACTGCATGACATCAACATCAACATCATCATCACTATAATCCTCATCGTCATCGTCATCATGATCATCATCATAATCCTCCTCCTCCTCTTCATCATCATCATCATCACTATAATCATCATCATCATCATAATTACAGTTCTATCAGCATCATCATCACTGCATGACATCATCATCATCATTCATCTTCATCAGTATCATCATCATCATCCTCCTCCTCCTCCTCCTCCTCCTTACCTGTCCCAGTGTAGCAGATCGTCCCTTCTGTGGCCCTGGGCAGAAGCGCAGTACCTCCACCAGGCCAGCCAGGGGGCAGCGGAGAGCAGAGAAGCCCCACAACGCCTCAGCTCGCAACTACACAGGGAGAGAGAGAGAGAGAGAGAGAGAGAGAGAGAGAGAGAGAGAGAGAGAGAGAGAGAGAGAGAGAGAGAGAGAGAGAGAGAGAGAGAGATAAATACCGGTAGATAGATAGATAGATAGATAGATAGATAGATAGATAGATAGATAGATAGATAGATAGATAGATAGACAGACGAGTGCTTGTTAGACAAAACATCGATCAGAGAGCAGAGATGCCGCACTCAGGCCAATAAGAACCGTCCACGCACCTGATTACAAACCGGCTGGCATGTTCACGCCGCAGATGTTAGTGTTAACAAAACAAGAAAGTTAGTTGCGAATGCGAAACGAAAAATAATTGTTTTTTATCCGCAAACCGTGATAACAGCGTGGACTGCAGCTGACGTCCACGTTGTCATCACGGTTCAAAGAGAAAAAACAAGTATTCGCTTTGGGAACTAACTTTCTGCTTCATTCGGGTAACACATGGTCACGTGCGGAAGAGTTCAGAGCCCCTGTATGAACACGGGTGGTTCGCAGGTAAAAACTTTAGTGCCGAACGTAACTGGTGCGGGAACGGGCACCGGCACCGTTCTGGTCCGCCTGAAAACAGTAAAGCGGCGTACACACACATTACTAGCTTTTTGCTTGCTCGCCTACTCGCCACTCTCTCATGGAACGTTCGCTGAAAGTTCCAGCGGCTTTAACTGCCAATGAACAGGCGAGAAGTACCGAACTCTGCATTCCAATTGGTTACTCGCTTACTCGCGTCGCTCGAAGATAAAATATTTTCAACTCGGGATCCGCCCACATCCCATCGCTTGCACAGTACTCGCCTACTCGCCTGCGAGTCTCGCGGGAACACATCGACATTCTATTGACTTCATTCGCTGAGCGAGTAACTAGTAGCGACGTATGTGTACAGCCCTTAAGAGGGGGCTGTGGGGACATCTGTGTAGCAGCGTTCGACGTTAACTTTTTTGCTCACCAGCCACTGTCGCTAGTGTTTTTTCTGAGTCACAAGCCATTTAGACTTTCTACAAGCAAGTTTTTTGTTGTCAGAATTGTCCTTACGCCGGTGATAGGTGCACGAGTTTCCCCCACGCTCTCAACCTGCCTGCCCGCCATCCTCGCTTTCCTACGTCACCACCTCTCGCCTCGCTACCGCGTCCCAACAGAAAATAATGGAACACCTCGCCTCAATCGCTTATCGTACATGTAAATCGTGCGTTAGACTTGCAGTTAAAGGTAGGGTTGGAGATCTTTGAAAAACGGTTCCTGTGAGCTATATTTTTGAAAATACACAGCCCGCCTCTCCCTTCAGCCCTCCCCTCAAAGCCACGCCTTCAAAACACATGAACGCGCATGCAGTCTGTCAAGTGTTCGGATTATCCCGGGAACCCACGAGAGCTCACGAGGCGGGGGGGCGGGCTAGTAGAAGCCACAAGCGACTAGCCAAGCTAACTTCCAGCCATGGCACTGTCTCCGGCTACGGTAAGAATGTTCAACATCACAATAAACGCACAGGCCGTCATGGTTGCCATTTCAAGAAATATTGATGACAGTAGATGTATACTAGATTAGTTATTGAACTTGACTTGATACGTGTTACTTAGATATCTCATTCTAACTTCCTAACACTGATGACAGATGCTATACCGTCATCCCTAGACAGTAGTTCTAGCCAGTAGCTACAGTACTGACACATGGATTTATTTTGACAGATGTGTACCGCAGTATACATTTTACTATTGTATTTATATATACCCGACACCACAATCCGTAGTTCTAGTGTTTTAGGCTATGACTTCAGATTTCACTTGGGTTGTCGCACGCGCAGACACAGGGACAGAGGGAGTAAAGAAAAACAACCGAACTGATCAACGCTAATGAAATTGTTTTGGCTGACGATATTTTCATATGCTTTAGACCTTCCACGACCACGAGAGCTCCAGCTCTGACTTTCCTGGCCCATCACAATCATAACGACCTAACAGCCCAGTAGGACCGATGGCCAGAGATGGAGGAGGAAGATAGACGCAGCAGAGGTCGGGGGTATTGATTAGGTAGACTCCAACAGAATTGACGCCCTGCTAACTGTAAGGATGTACATTCATCCCTCAATAACATTGTCCTGCTGTATTCCTCCAGATGTGTAAGTATTGTAATGGATGTTATCACAACGGATGTACTCTATATCGCAACACGAGTAGGCTACACGAGTACACCTGTTGTGATAACCATTACAATATTTCTACTCCTATGAGTAGTAGTGTGATATTACATGGTTGTAGGTACACAACACCAGTGGTAGTTCAAGTACATCCATAAAAGCCCATCTACTTCAAACATCTGTGTAACCCCTGGCACAACACCAGTTTGTAAGAAATTGACTGAAAACGTTGTATGCATATAATTGGCACATCTTTATTTATATACACAATAATGATTGCTTATGTCCATATTGGTCTTATTGTCAATAGAGTTATTTAGTCCCCATCATCAAATAGAAAATGCACTACATAAAATGTATTTATTGCTTTGCAGGCCTTGATTCAATCATTGAATTTGAAGCAATCCCATCGGTTACTGCAGCGTGCCCTGACCCGTGACCCCAGTTTGATGTTCGACCTGGCACATGACATCTGGTCCTCAGTCACAACTCAGTAGCACAACCAACCTGGCGCCTCTGCGCAATCTGTAAGGAGATGCCCATGAACATTGAAAGGAAATGCTGTGGTGTTCTCAGTTTTGATAAGACTTTGGGCTGATGTAGGACCAGGTGAGAGAAACGGTCTCTTCAGGCATGCAGCCTACAGACAGTATGGGGCACTTGAACAGGGCTGACGTTGTAATACACAGTACAATACCCAGGATTAGCCAGGGTTACCCTGCTCCACTAGAGCAATATAAAAGGTTTATACAGAGTACGGTATAAAACACACAAACCGGCAGTGTGCAGACTTTTCTTATTTTTCATTATCTGTAGGAGCATTCATCTGTACATCTCACCTTTTTGGTTTGGAACCACGTTTGTCTTGTTACCATTGTTTTTTTCATACATAGAAAATAAATGCAACCTGTCAAATGTTCTTCTGATTGTGGTCTTGTGGAATATATAAATTATGTAACCATGCATTTTCAGTCAGAGAATGAATTAAAAAAGCCACACAGTCAAATTGTGTCCACCAATATTTACTGTCATTGAAATGTATGGACAATTTAAACAATGTATTACACATGACACTAGATACATTACTTTATACTATATTTACAGTTGTCATTACCACACAAGAACTCTGGGAAGGTGGGTAAGTGCAGCAACTGTGAAGGGCCTAGTTTGAGGTTGGAGGCGTCTGTGCTGTAAAAAGATAAACAGAATTAGAAATCACATATCTGACAGTAGCTCCAGTGACATTTTAAATGTAAGTAACCTGGGTTGTTGGGGCAGGGACACCAAAAATAACTCCTTTATCTGGGCTCACCTGGTTGTGAGTGTCTGCGGTCAGCCATCCCTCTTAGGGTAGAAAGTCTTCTGCGCAGGACGGTGCCCTGAAGGTTGACGTTCACAGTATGCAGCCTTCTTGTCCTGGAACTTTTATTGTGCAATTTTCCATATCTGTAACAAGCAATGTGTTAGACTATATTAGGGCTTCATTACATCAAATTACACAGCAGGGTTTTACAGGGTGTTGGCTACAGTCCCAGGACCTAAGTGGACTTGTGTGCCTTGCTCAAGTGCACTTCAGCTGTGGATGGAGGTGTAGGTAGGGAGAGGTAAGGATGGGATTTCAACCTGCTTCTCACTGATCTTAGGACCACCTCTCACCATCAGGTGATGGCTGGCTGCTACCTCAAATTTCATTCATGGCCCTAGTTATGTTCTGTAATCAGCATTGTTTTGACCTTACACAAATAAATGTAAATGCATTCTGCACCATGGGGGGCTGTGAAGACCTTTGAGAATATTTGCAGAACTACATACTGAATTGAGCCATCCGCCTTTCTCTTGGTTGGTGTGTTGAGATGGTGACTGCAGTCCAGGCTTCTTGGATTGGAGGAGAAAAGCTGTGGCTTTTACTGGCATAAGTATGTGGTTGTGGAAGGACCCTGTCGGCTGTTGACCTGAGGGAAAAAAGAGCACAAATTGCATATTAGCACAGAGCCCATGCTTAGACCATAGACAGATAAATCATCTGGCACAATCTGCATGCAACCAACAGAACCTAGAAAGAGAAAGATTAGCAGCAATACACAAAGGGGACAAGTATACAAAAACATGCAAAGTGTTCTGATAAGGTGCATGGAGGTAGTCTGTGTTGATTCCAGCAACCTCAAAGACTGAAAAGTGTCCCAGTGTGTTGAATTGAAAACTTGGCGCGTGCACGCGCACACATAGGAATATCATAATTTAGTGCCGTGTTTCTCAACAGGGGTGCCGGGGCACCCTGGGGTGCCGTAGGGCCCCCTCAGGGGTGCCGCGGAAACGTGGCTGATAAATAAATTATATAACATAAAACATATTTGTCAAAATTGATAAGTTAATGTTAGTCAGTGGAATCTTTGATCTGCCATTTAGGCACAATAAAGTAAATATTGGTCACCCCAGCTGCAACTTTGAACGTAGGTCGTGCTACTAGGTTGTGTGTCTCCAAATGTGTTACATTCTAAGCTTGTGTGGTATCGGATGTGATGCTATATGGCTACTTGGTTTGGGGTGCCTTGAAATTTTCCATGAATTGAAAGGGTGCCTCGCCTAAAAAAAGGTTGAGAAACACTGATTTAGTGTATCAATTACAACTACAGGATCTGTTCGCTTTTGTCAGATAGAACCATTGTTTTTCAAAGGCAGATCATTCCAAAAAGGATAGTAGTATCTGCAACTGGACGAAATTACATCCACAAACATGAATAAAATAAACTACCAGTGTGCGGTGATTCATTCTTCATTTACTTGGCAGCCTTGATATGTTTTGAAACAGGAGCAAGGAACAGCTATGGAAAACAACACACCTTGGAATGGACAAAGCAGAACATTTCAATATAACCAGGGTAAAACAAATAATGTACCGGCATCTCCATGTGATCATTCAGTGTAGCCATCACAATAAAGATCTGCCGTTTAGCCGTCATGGTCATTAGGTGGTATTTATCAAATGCAAAACTACCGTCTTCTCAAAAACGACATCAGCGAGTTAACAACATTACACCCACAAACATGTAAACATTTGAAAACCCAAGGCAATCTATTTTGCAATTCTGGACCGGCGAACAGGTTGTGCTTGTGCTTGCTACTATTACCAGAGTCATACAACAGAGATGTACCAAAGCAAAACATGCAAACGATATATTTTTGTAAACCACTAGAAAGACATGGGCTTTACTGGTCAAAGTAATGTGTGCGTAAACATGGTAGGTTACTTACTACGGGGTGGATCCGTATTTAGCAACTGAATGCGGATGGAGAAGGGGTGCTTCCGTCCTCCTCCCAGCTGGTTTGTCTGGCTCGTTCGCACAACTAGCAGCAAAACACACAAGAGTAACCGTCTGAGTTACACATAGCAATTCTGAAAACGTGTTCATGTGCACAGAATAAATGCCACAGAGGGGAAAAACACAAAAAATAAAGCGATTGAGGTAGCAGATGTTAAGCAAGGTAGCAGCTAGATATGTTGGAGCTTGAGCTAATCCTCTGACCCCTCTCAATGGATACTTGCTTAAAAAAAAGACACCACTGTGTCCTAAACCAATTCACAAAATATTATACAGACAAATATATTATCTCACCTCTCGATTAGAAATATGGTCACCAAAGCGTATTTGAAGCCGCTGCCGTAGCCGACATCTGTGTCCAAGAGTGTCAGGTCCCATTTCAAATTTTCAGCCCGTGTTGGAGTCTGGTTTTGCGAGTCCGATGATAATCCAAGGGAGTATGTTATCCTGACATGGTTCTAGTGTTCCAAAAGCCAAAGTTCTTCCTGTAGCTCTGCAAAAGCCACCACAGTTTCCAAGTAGCTCAGCCTGCTGCTAACTCTCGTTACCTTGCTACTAGCCGAGTGATGATGAGCCTTGTCGCGCGTGTGCATGAATGATGGGGGCGGGGTCGGTCAAGTTCACGAGTCGGTGAACGCGCAGGGAGGAGGGGTGAGTGCTGGCGGTTGATGGACGTGTCAGAAACCAATAGAAGTGATGATGAGTATTACTTCTATTGGTTGCCGTTTTCTTCTGACTACGCCCTCTACACTGGACCAAAAGATTTCGTTTTTTTTCCAAACACTCTATTTCAATGGGTGCTATGGCGTCATGAGGAGTTTTTCAGATGATATGGTAAAATATGTGCCAGAAAAACATCTCCTATCCCACCTTTAAATACAACTACTCTGATTTGTTACACCAGAGAATATGTTATCTGTCAAAGTGGCTAGTGAGACTGAAAATGTCAAGCCCTGCTGTGTTGACCAGTGGAATTACGCGTTGCCCACGCAAAGACTTGCATCGCGAAAAGGCTGAATACACGTATGAAAATTCTGAAATTGCTTTAATACTTGTCAAAATGATGTATCGCGATAGAAGACATACTATGTATTGTCATGTCGTCCAGCCCTGGTGTGTGTGTGTGTGTGTGTGTTTGTGTGTGTGCGCAACATGATCTCGAACGAATTGCGTCTCATTTCTCACGCAAACCAAAAACTGAAATTGCGTCGCATTTACGACGCATTCTCTTTACACACATGCGCACTGGTCATGCAGCTGTCCGTGACAAGTTAGGTTTAGGGAAAATTTTGGTCAGGGCACAAATTTAAAACTCAGAAATATGGCATTACTGACAGGTTAGGTTTAGGGATGGTTTTGGGAAGGGCACAGTTGTAAAACTATGAAACATTGCATTACTGACAGGTTTAGGGATGGTATTGGGAAGGGCACAGCTAGACCAATCAGAAGCTTCCTATGTGCTCTAGACAGCAGGTAATGTGTCGGAATATGTATGCAATCTTGGATTGGTTTGCATGAGAAATGAGACGCAATTTTTTGAGATCAAGCTTGTGTGTGTGACTTCCTTACCCCCTGTAGGTCTTTTAGGGTCCACAGCTGCAGAAGGCGATCTCTCAACTCTCCCGGCTCCACACCTGAATCACACACACACACACACACACACACACACACACACACAGACACACACATACACACGCAGACACACAGCCACACACACAACCC
>NC_085867.1:44933114-44938114 GCF_034702125.1 Engraulis encrasicolus
CCCCCAACACACACACACACACACACACACACACACACGCTACCTCTCCACACACACATACTCTCTCTTTCTCTACCTCTTTACCCCGCCTCCATGCTCCTCCTCTCTCTCTCCATCTCCCCCCTCTCTGTCTCTCTCTCTCTCTCTCTGAGTGTTGTGTCTCCTCCCCTTCTCTATCCCCGTCTGCTTGTGACGGGTTTCCCCCGGAAAAGAGCTTGCTAGTGTGTGTGTGTGTGTGTGTGTGTGTGTGTGTGTGTGTGTGTGTGTGTGTGTGTGTGTGTGTGTGTGTGTGTGTGTGTGTGTTTGTCTGTGTTGCTAGCGTCGCTAACACATCTCCTTCCTGACAGAGAGCCTGGGAACGCTCACCACAGGACTCCGACCCTCACACACACACACACACACACACACACACACACACACACACACACACACACACACACACACACACACACACACACACACACACACACACACGCACAAACACCACAGGACTCAGTCTCTCTCTCTCTCTCTCTCTCTCTCTCTCTCTCTCTCTCTCTCTCTCTCTCTCTCTCTCTCTCTCTCTCTCTCTCTTTCCACCTCCACCTCTGTTATTCTCCCTCTCCATGTAGGCCCTTGAAAGAGGTGCATATAGCATATAGCTCTCTATCTCCCCCTTGATGGAGGTCTGAGGCCTCATGTATAAAGACGTATGTAGGTTAACAACTGAATATTTGTGGAAGTAAACATTTGAAAAGATGCATTTGCATCTGAGAATCTCAAATGTATCAGCCCATGCAAAAACAGGGTATCCTGCTGATTCATGTGGTATGTCCATTGGGTATGTCTGATTTCACATGAAACGTAGTACTCATACACTTTTTCATGTTAAGTCAGTATTAGTACATCTGAAAATGTTTGAGGAAAGTAACTTGCGGAGCCTTTTTGGGCTTAAGTAAGTTTTGTACATTAGGCCCCTGGATTGAGAAAGTTAGCTCTGCTAAACTAGTGGGGGCAGAGAACAGAACGCAGGGGTGGAGGTGATGGTCGTCATGGATACTCACCATTGGAGGATGGGGCTTGACTCATGATGATGATCTCACACACCTCACACCTGAAACACACACACACACACAATGTCAATAATGTGTGAAGTACACACACGTGTATTATATGTGTTCCAAAATATGCTTGTGTTATCAATGTTTGGGAAGAAGCTCATGACTAAAGCAATGCAGCAAACAATTGCACAGAGGGCCCCAGGGCGACTCACGGATAGAGCCCGCCCATACGGCTTGCAACGTCATAATACCACCCCCCCAACCTCCCCCTCCTTCCCCAGCTCTGCTCTCGGCTGGATGCCAGCTGGCAAGGCAACACACTTTTGAGGCAGCACATCTTTTTCTTTTTTCCTGAGATCTGGACTAGAGTCTGGAGTCTGGAGTGTGTCTGTCGGCATCCCCTGCTGCCCATGTTGCTCTTCCTGCCGCAGTAACAGCCAGGGTTGCCAGGTCAGACTGATGATTTACAGCCCAAAAACATGCTGAAAAACCACCTGGACTGGAGGCACTAAATCCTGCACAATTTGTATAAATAAATTAATTCTATTGGCTTTTATGGATACACGGCCAATACCCTTTTAACTTGTAGACGGTCAGCCAAAATGGCCAAATTGGGCTGGAAGGAACTGCCCAATATGGCAACACGGGTCATCATAGCGCACACTGCACTGCTGGCATTCGGCGGAGTAACAGCAGCAACATAGAGCTCTACTGCTACCATGCGACCAGAATATGCTACTGCATATACAATTCAGCCACCAGACAGAGTTTTATTTGATTTGTTAACGCTACTAGTCCAGAATCACCGGACCATTTTTCGATTTAAAATCCGAAAGCACAAAGTGACCAGTATTACTCTATGCTTCCTGAATAAATACGCAATAGATACGAACAACACCCTACTGCTTGAACTCAAGTCAACAGCTGAATGCAACTTAGTTGGAGCTCACTGAGTGGAGCTGATGTTTACAGCGCTTCGTGCCACGCGTGAACTCAAATGTGTAGGTTTGGCTTGGGAAGTAGTGGGGACATTACGTCAATTGTCGGGGTAGAATCACGCGATTTTTGCATTGTATTGGTGAAAACGTGGTGAAGATAGTTTCATCTTCAAAAGTGGTATGACATGTCCTCCCACACCATCCCCACATTAAATTACACCCATGCGTGAACTCAGCTTCACATCAGCAAGGGGTTTAGCTCCAATATTATGTAGCCTATCGCGAGTTCCCACACACGCGACAATGGACCGCGGGAGAATATTTACTGGTCGGCTCAGTCGAGTCCAAACTTCCCCAAGCGATTGCAGTAATTTAGAAGGATGGTAAATCATGATGGACTGACTAGCAAACTAGCGAGTTGTGAGGAAAAGGACAGGCTCTAAATGTGACTAACTGTCTTCACTGTGACATGACAACGCCATAAAGTAGCGTGGGAGACTCCTTTACATGCCACATTTCATACACGTGAACCACATTCTGGTGGGAAACACAGCCACTTGAATTGCAAGACAAGCCCCATGAACTCCACTGTCAGCGTTTGGCTACTATGCTAGCCGGCAGCATGGCCTTATTTACGTCTGATGAAAATGTTTTATTATCCAGAAATCAGCCCACACACGTTTCGTTTACAAAGCAACGACATATTAGTAATACATTAACATCAGAAACTGACTTACTGGTTACACTTTGACACCGCTGCTAACTACAGGATTTTTCATAAACTCTTCCGCAACACACAGAAACAACCTCGGAACGTTTCATAAACTGCTGCTGTTTCTGACGAGTGGTAGTTCGGGTAACACAGATCGTGTATTTGCAGATTTAAATAAAGCCACAAGAGGGCGCCGTTTCTTTCAAAACACAGGAAAAATGAAGAACTCTTCCCAAAGTCACTTCAGGCTTTCTCTTTGTGCTGTGTGCGTGAGCTTTCTCTACTGTGTGTAATGCCAGATTTCCTCGATTTCCTCCAGGGGATCAGTAAAGTTACACTACTGCTACTAGTACCATTTCAGTCATATACCGGTATGTGTATAGAAGACTTCTATGATTTCAGTAACTATATTTTGCCATTTGAGCTTTCTCTTTTACTGACAATCTTTCACTGACTGCTGTGAGCTCCCTCTCATAGGCCTACTGTGTTGTCTGTCTGTCTGTCTGTCTGTCTGTCTGTCTGTCTGTCTGTCTGTCTGTCTGTCTCTCTCTCTCTCTCTCTCTCTCTCTCTCTCGATAGTTCTAGAGACTAGTCTCCACAAGCTCTCGGTCTGTATTTTAGTGGTGACTTCTATTGACTTCTATTTTATTCACTCTCCGTGAGTTACTCGTTCTAGAAAAGCAGGACTGATGATCTTGTTTCTATCTTCGGCCCAGACGCGACTGGAGCACGGCGCAAACTGGTGAGTCACATGACCAAAGTTGGAAGCCCACGTGGTCGGTGACGTAGCGCCATCATTGACTACAGTAGCCATGGAAGTTCAGTTGTCATCCTGCATGAGCGCTGATGTTTTTCCCCACTGAAATGGGCATTTTAGAGGGCCAGCTCACTTAGCAGAGGCCCGGGTTTAGGAGAAGGGACCCTTTGCAACGCGAGCGAGCCTGTGCTTTTGGGCGACCGCGAGAGATGGAGTGGCAGCAGGGCACGGGAGAGCCGAAGAGCGCGTGTCCCGCAGACTCGGGGGATGATAAGTGCTACGGTGCCTCGGGTGAAGCTCAAGCTGGCCACACTCCCCCTCTACACCACGCGGTAAAGTCCCCTTCCACACCACGCCAACCAGTAGCGGTAGCAGTCCACTGGCATTTACACCACTCTTGAAAATAGCTACTCGGACTATAACTATCAGTAGCAGGCCTTTGGTTGTGTCTTGGTAGCGTGAAACAGTTGGACGGAAGACAGTTAGCCAGACGACATAGCATAACAGTTAGCTGGGGACCTGTCCCGTCTAGTGGCCCGAGTGTTGTTGAGAGTGGTAGGGATTGTCAAAGCCTGTTTTGGTGTTTTGCCAAGCAATTGAGGCCTTGTCCTAGCGGCTAGAACTAAAATGCATTCGTAATGCGTGCACGGAGTTGTCTATTCTGTGGCTAGTCTTGTGTTTAACAGCGGCCCAAGTTGAAGGGCCGTTTGGCCCGCAGGGAGCTACAGCCCCAAGCTAGAGCGCTAGACGGACGGTGCCACGAAGGCGCACATAATAAAGCTACAAGTACACCGTCTAGTCAAGAATGAGACGCCCGCACACACACACACTGGCCAGGAACGAGACAGCACAGGAGCGGTAGTAGGTCCACCACTATCACAAGGTAGCAATTCTGCTGTTTGTGTGTGAGTGTTTTGCCAGTTACACGTATACACTGTATACGTATTACACTGTATACTGTATTACAGATTTACAGTCTAGTTTCTCTCTCTAAAATGTTATCATTCATGTGCTCTGGGAATTATGGTAAATGCCAAACGCCGACATGGCAAGGACACATGAACGTCCCTCTTGTGGTATTTTCAACTGGACAACTCGTTAAAAATTAGATACGAGTTGCCGAGACTTGATAATATCTACTTCCCAGAGCACATGGAAGGCATATGCGTCCAAGTACGTTATCCAAGAACAGCAGTAGGAACAACTCCCATTGGCCTTGTAACACAGCACTCCACAGCACAAAAGTGCGCACTGCACATAATGAAATTGCATTTATGCCTCACCCATGCAAGGGGGCAGCCCCAATGGCATCCCAAGGGAGCAGTGTGCCGGGACGGTACCATGCTCTGGGTACCTCAGTCATGGAGGAGGATGAGGGAGGGCACTAGTTAATTACTCCCCCCACCAACCGGGCGGGTCGGGGGTCGAACTGGCATCCTTCATATATATGTACATATATATACATACGGTATATATACACACACAGATGTATATGCACTTATTACATTGTCTCTCTCTCTCTGTCTCTCTCTCTCTCTCTCTCTCTCTCTCTC
>NC_085867.1:44943114-44945614 GCF_034702125.1 Engraulis encrasicolus
GTATTTTGACCGTTTGTGTGTGTGTGTTTGAGAGACAGCGTGTGTGTGAGGGGCTCCTTGGCTAAGTTTCCTTTGCTGGTTATTTTTATCTTCGACATTCAGGTCGTTTTGTTTGAAGACGGCGCAAACTTTTTATCAAGGTGTTATAAATTACGTGCGTGTGTGTGTGCGTGTGCGTGTGCAGCCATTTTATGATAAATTGCCATAAATTGCTCTCCTCTCTGTGACTGCTGGTGTGTGTGTTTGTATGTCTGTGTGTGTGCATGTGTTAGCGTGCATCAGACACCCCAACTTTTGAAAATCCTGTTCTGCTTTGGCAATAATGTTCCTTTGTACTAACATAATTCCCAGGGCTAACGTGTGTGTGTGTGTGTGTGTGTGTGTGTGTGTGTGTGTGTGTGTGTGTGTGTGTGTGTGTGTGTGTGTGTGTGTGTGTGTGTGTGTGTGTGTGTGTGTGTGTGTGTGTGTGTGTGTGTGTGTGTGTGTGTGTGTGTGTAGACGGGTCAGGAGGGCTACCTGGACGTGTTTCAGGGTGAGCTGGCGTCGTTCACGAGGAGAGTGGAGCAGTTCACCATGGCGACCACGATGGAGGGGGAGGTTACCATGCCAACCAAGATGGAGACCCCCAAAGCATCAGAGCTGCACCCCCCCAATCCCCCTCATGCCAGACTACACCCCAAAGACGTACTCGACTCACTGCCCCCGGTAAGACAACCTGGTGTGTGTGTGTGTGTCTTATCAGGAGCTGGAGACGGCGTGTGTGCGCGTGCGCGTGCGCGTGCGCGTGTGACACAGAGGTGATCCTGCACCACTCGGGGTTCGAATCCGTGACCTACATGTACGCGTGTGTTCAGGAGTTGAAGGCTAGACTAATGGCAGTGTTTCCCACACATTAAGGAAACTATGGCGCACCGCCATAGTTTAAAGTTGGCCGCCATAGTTTCGAAAATGTAAAATATATATATATATATATATATATATATATATATATTTTTTTTTTAAACGATTTCCGTTTTCTATTAAACGATTTGAAAAACGATTTCCTTCGCATTTTCCTCCTGGAGTAAATACATCCTATAGAGAAAACCATGAGAGAGGGATGAAAAGCCTAGTCAAGTTGTTGTAGTTAACTCGAGTTTGGGAGTAATAAAAAAACCTTGAGAGAAGGGACAGTTGGGATGAGTTTACTGACACTCCCCAGGCTTTGTTTTACAGTTGTATTATAATGAGTTAGGCAGCAGGCCTTCATTGACACAGCAGAGGAGACATCGGGCTGCATATAGAAATGAATGTGTAATGAATATAGACATAAATGTGTAATATGTTGTTCAGCCCTTTTACCCTTTTATGGGAGGAATTTTGAAAAACTGGCCCTGTTGTAGAATGTGTACGCCTATGTGTGTTGGGGAAAAGGTAGGCCTATAGCCTACTCTCTTAGACCCTTTTTGTCTGTGCGTTAACAATTTCACAGTGCTCCTAAATTCTTATCTGTGCTCTTTCTTTTTTTTTTTACGCCGCGTGAACCCCTCCACCCATTGCCCCGCGTGAAATACACCCCCAACAAAAAAATCCCGGCTGCCCCCATAGTTTCCAAAAATTCTGTGGGAAACACTGAATGGTGTGTGTCTGTGTGTGTGTGCGTGTGTTTCATCAGAAGTTGAAGGCTAGACTAATGGTTTGTGTGTGTGTGTGTGTGTCTGTGTGTGTGTGTGCGTGCGTGTGTTTCATCAGGAGTTGAAGGCTGGTTTGCAGCTTCAAGACATGCAGATTCTCCAGAACGTCCTCAGCACCATGAACCCCCAGGTAGCTACACACACACACACACACACACACACACACACACACACCATGAACCCCCAGGTAGCCACACGCACACGCACGCACGCACGCACGCACGCACACCATGAACCCCCAAGCTATACACACACACACTCACACACAAACCGTCAGGTAGCTGTACTACACACACACACACACACACACACACACACACACTCCATGAACCCCCATGTACATGCATGCACACACACCACACACACACACACCCACACACACACACACACACAAACCGTCAGGTAGCTATACTGCACACACACACACACACACACACACACACACACACACACACACACACACACACACACACACACACACACACACACACACACACACACACACACACACATACACATGCCATGATTCCCCAGGTAGCTATACTACACACACACAAACACACTCTCTAACCCTGACAGAGGGTATCAGCACATTCCTCGGTTGACGGCTTCCTCTGTAAACAGGAAGTGAGGTCACTGTGTCAGGGGAGCAGAAGGAAAACAGAAAGGGGTGGGGGGCAGGGGGAGTTGGAGGCTGCTAGAGACGGATTGAGGAATCCCCATGAAAGGAGTCCCAAATCCTCTCTCCCCCTCTCTCTCTCTCTCTCTCTCTCTCTCTCTCTCTCTCTCTCTCTCTCTCTCTCTCTCTCTCTCTCTCGGAGAGGGTG
>NC_085867.1:44950614-44955614 GCF_034702125.1 Engraulis encrasicolus
CAGCATTAATGAACATGAAGTAGTTTTTAATTGGATGGTGAGTTGTATGCTGGAAGGGTCCATCTGAAGTGTAGTTTAACTCCTAGACTATTGGAAAAGACGCTTCCCCAAAACAACTGTGCATAATGTGCAGTGAATGCGCAGTAAATCATACTTTCGTGGCCATCAGCACACCAAAATATTCGCTTAGGGGGTGCATGAACCACATTGAAATGCATAAGGGGGTGTGCAGGGGGAAAAGTTTGGGAACCGCTGATCTAATAGAAGAGCCTGGAGTCCTCATTTAATGTACACCATGCAAGATTTTTAGTTGTTTATTTCCATAATTCCCACTACCCATTCACTAATGTTACCTTTTTCATGAATACTTACTACTACCATGAAGTTCTAAGTATTCATTATGACTGGAAAAATTGCACTTCTCATACATGATATGAAAAGTGGGATCTTCTCCATGGTCTGCCATTTTGAATTTCCAGAAATAGCCATTTTTAGCTGCAAAAATGACTGTACTTGGACCATACAAGAAAATGTTAGTTTATTACTGGGTAAACTTTCATGAAAAGCTCAAATTTGTCAATAGGCGGCCCCGTTTTGATGAGCAGCATAGTTGTGGTACCTTTTTTGACCATTTCCTGCACAGTGTACCTTTCTTGACCATTTCCTGCACAGTGTACCTTTTAAAGGGACACTGTGTGAGATTTTTAGTTGTTTATTTCCAGAATCCATGCTACCCATCTACTAATGTTACCTTTTTCATGAATACTTACCACCACCATCAAATTCTAAGTATTCATTATGACTGGAAAAATTACACTTTTCATACATGAAAAGGGGGATCTTCTCCATGGTCCGCCATTTTGAATTTCCAAAAATAGCCATTTTTA
This sequence comes from Engraulis encrasicolus, assembly GCF_034702125.1. Classification (NCBI taxonomy): domain Eukaryota; kingdom Metazoa; phylum Chordata; class Actinopteri; order Clupeiformes; family Engraulidae; genus Engraulis; species Engraulis encrasicolus. Next base: position 44,951,502 of record NC_085867.1, read on the forward strand.
GCTGCAAAAATGACTGTACTTTGACCATACTAGAAAATATTAGTTTATTACTTAGTAAACTTTCATGTACAGATTCAATTTGGCCATAAGCAGCCCAGTTTCAATGATCAGCATAGTTGCAGTACCTTTTTTGACCATTTCCTGCACAGTGTACCTTTTAAGGATGGGGACGGACAGTAGAGTACCATGTTCAGGGTACCTGTCATGGAGGAGGATGGGGGACAGTAGAGTACCATGCTCAGGGTACCTCAGTCATGGAGGAGGATGGGGGACAGTAGAGTACCATGTTCAGGGTACCTCAGTTGTGGAGGAGAGCACTGGTCAATTATTTCCCCCACCAACCGGGCATAAGACTCTTATTGTGACACAGAGAACTTTCCTTACTGTAATAAGGCTCTTGTTATGACACACAGAGACCTTTCATTAATAACACTTTTATTATGACACACAGAGACCTTTCCTTGATAAGACTTTTATTATGACACACAGAGAACTTTCCTTCTGATTTACCAATGTCCCGGACGGAGCAAAGCAGAAAAAACAATCACACAAAACTTCCTTTTCACAATCTGAAATTCACATTTGAGTACAAACACGTTTCCCTTACAAAGTTGAGAATTACATTCTTGAATAAAAACCCTCTCCCTTCATTTAAAAGACCTCTTCATTCTTCCAAAAACTCCACAAACTTCAAAAGCACAGTACAGTTGACGAATGACGGCTCAGCATCGTGTAGTCACATGCTGCATTACTGGCCAATGGCAGTCTTGAAACCATGTGATGTCATACATACATACATAATATGGCTAAGATTTAATTCACTCATAACAACATGTTTAGCCATGTTAAAATCCTGACACCACCCCCTCCCCATAATCAAAATTAGAATAGTAGAAAACTATAAGACTTATTATAAGGCAGAAAACTACAAGACTCATTATAAGGCACTGATGTGCAATACATAGGCCTAACTGCTGCCTACATAAGACTTTGATTTAGGAGCGTGAAGTTAAAGTGCTTTACAATTGAAGACTTTGTGAAAATCTCTACAACATGATGCAAATGATCACCCAAATCCAACACCCATAGAAACATCAATTGCATACTTGTTATGCCAGTGATAGGGAATTCCCTAGCTAGCATTGCTGAGGATGCTAAGGCAGCCGTTCAATCATTCATTCATTATTAAAGTTCATTACATGATTAGCTACTTAGGCTTGCAAATCAGTAGCCTGATAAACCAGACTAAATGTGGATGTCTAATTTAGTCTGGCCTCGATGCATAATACATCCGAAGATTGTTGATGAGAACAACCTTCCCTCAAAACCCTGCCCGCTTTGATTCAAAACACATCTTTGCGTTGTAATTGGTTTGCCAGATTCATGGCATTCTGGCTTCATTGAATCATTATGCGAGGCCAGACCCACCCGTAGACAAAACATTTTGCCGTCCAGCAGGTGGCGCTGGTTCACCAGGCTTGCAAATCAGCACTATGGCATCTCAATGTTTCCCTGTAGTAGGGCCTATCTGGTCCCCTATCGTCCCTACATTAAGATTAAGTGATTGTGTTTGCAAGTGTAATCCTACGGGGTCATCCCTATGTTCCCCAGGTCCTATGTTCCCCTCTACCTTTTTCAAAAAAGGGTTCTATGTTCCCCACTGCTTCCAAGTAGGCTGCTGCCGCATGGCAAAGCGCAGGTTGCTGTTGCAACTCTGACAGGTTAGGTTTAGGGATAGTTTTGGTCAGGGCACAAATGTACAACTCAGAAACATTGCATTACTGACAGGTTAGGTTTAGGGATGGTTTTGGGAAGGGCACAATTTGAAAACTCGGAAACATACAACGTGGGGGAACATAGAACCCTTTTTTAGAAAAAGGGTCCTATGTTCCCCGGTCCCATACAAGGACAGGGGAACATAGGACCCGGGTCATAGGTACGCTCCCAATCCTACAGCCATACACCGTCCTCTGCACTGACGGAGTAAAAGTTCATTCAGTCACTCAGAGGACACAACAGCAGATGATTCTATTACTCTTCATGTAGGATTCTATTCCTCCTCCTGTAAGATTCTATGGTGAATAGGGAGAACTGGGGCCATATCTTTAAGACCCTAACTTTACAAACTAAAGATCTAAAAAAAACAAAAACGTTTTGGTCCCTAACTTTAAAACCTGCATATCTCAAGACGTTCAGGACCCAAACTTTAGACCTGCATATCTCAAGACGTTCAGGTCCCAAACTTTAGACCTGCATATCTCAAGACGTTCAGGTCCCAAACTTTAGACCTGCATATCTCAAGACGTTTGGGCCCTTCGTGACCTGCATTTCTCAAGATGTTTGTGTCTCTGACTTTAAAGACATACAGACACCTGGGCTCCATCCTTTAAGACCTGGGCTGAGTGTGTGTTTACAGACAACTGGGGCCCCCCATTATAAGGCCTGTCTTTCCCCCCATGATAAGGCCTATCTTGGGCCCATATTGTAAGGCCTGTCTTGGGCCCCGATTGTAAGGCCTGTCTTGGGCCTACATTGTAATGCCTGTCTTGTGTGCATATGAGGCCTCTATATGCTACACTGTCCTTTGCGTATTTGGCCCTAGAGAGGCACTGGTGGTGCAGAGGAGGCAGTTGACTGTAGTTGACTGTAGTTGACTGTAGTTCACTGTGGTCCACATTGCTGCTGTTGGACCCGCCCGAACCCCCCAAAGGTTTTGGAGAAATTAAAACCACCAGAATGCTTACTCAATCTGGGAGGGTGTGTGTGTGTTTGTGTGTGCGTACGTGTGTCTGTGTCCGTGTCTGTGTCTGTGTGTGTGCGTGTAAATAGTTGCTACACACCACTTGAATGTGTGTAACAGAATGTCAGACACGTCTCCTTGGAGACTGATGCTCCCAAGAAGGAAGAGGGGGAACAAGAGAGAAACAGAGGAAAAGAAATGAAAAGGGGAAAAGAAAAACCGAGAGAGAGAGAGAGAGAGAGAGCAGGAAGGAGCTGACCCCTCCCTCCACCCCCTCTTCAGTATTTCCTCGTTGTTCCGCTGTCAGCATGGTGAAGAGTTGTCTGGAGTGGGAGGAGTCATGCTGGATGGGTGGGTGGGCGGAGTTAAGCCTTCCCCATGGCAGCCTGTCCGTCACAGGGGGGCGGGACTCGGCTGGAGAGGAAGCTGAGGACGTGCGGCCAAATCTTATTGGTCTCCGTCCCTGTGAAAGTCGCCAGCACCCCTTTACTCCTACACACATACACACACACATATAAACACACACAAACACACATAGGGTCAGCACACACAGTATCAGCACCCCTTTACTCCTACACACACACACACAGGCACACACACACACACACACACACACACACACACACACACACACACACACACACACACACAGGCACACACACAGGCACACACACACACACACACACACACACACACACACACACACACACAGGGTCACTTTGGGTCAAGCGCACACACACACACACACACACATCCTGCTGACTTGCATGTTTTCATAAGAAGTATCAGGTCAGCTTCTCCTGTTGTGTAACTCTGTAAGTATGAACACATGTGGTGCAGAAGAGCAATACAAACTTATCACACTTCTCAAAGACATCAGATGATACACTCGGGAGACGATACACGAGATTTTACACTGTGCATCTATGTTTCCCACGGCTCAATGGTACCGCAGCCCAATGGTTCCGCATCACTAAGACTTTTTTGTAGGCCCAATGGTTCCACTTAATTAAACCTTTCAGTAAAACTCAACCTCATTGGAAACATTGCTAAACCTAAGTCAGTAACACCACCAACAATATCCAGATCATATCTAAACCACAATGAAATGACCTCTAACCCTGCTCTACCCATAATAGAGATAGACTAACCTAAACCTTTCCCTGACCATTACCACTGTGGAATCATGCCTAAATCAGTAAGTAGTCCTTGATTACGCGCTCAGGAGGGCAATCAGTGGGCGAGAGCAGGAACTTGGCTTCACACTATCTCCAAGGAAGTCGAGTCAATACCCCGCACAATCCTCACAGACCTTGACTTTGCGGATGACATCAGCTTGCTCTCTGACAATGTGGAACAAGCACAAACTCTAC
>NC_085867.1:44960614-44975614 GCF_034702125.1 Engraulis encrasicolus
CTGCAAAACACCACACTACACCTGACCAACATACACTTAGATATTCACTATTATTAATCAGCATTCTGATAAACATTCTATACACGGATAAACATTCTACTGTATGATAAACATTCTATAAATGGATAAACATTCTACTGTATGATAAACATTCTATACACTGGCAAACATTCTATACACTGACAAACATTCTATGATTAACATTCTATCCATTGATAAACATTCTGCAGTACACACTGATCTGCATTCCCTACCACCAAGACCTGAACACTATTCACAACACACACACACACACACACACACACACACACACACACACACACACACACACACACACACACACACACACACACACACACACACACACACACACACCTCCAGACTGCAAGACCTCAACACAACACACAGTTCTGGAGCTCTGCAGGGCAGACTGTCTCTCCCTGGGCAGCTATTCTCTCTCTCTCTCTCTCTCTCTCTCTCTCTCTCTCTCTCTCTCTCTCTCTCTCTGTCTCTCTCTGTGTGTGTGTGTGTGTGTGTGTGTGTGTGTGTGTGTGTGTGTGTGTGTGTGTGTGTGTGTGTGTGTTTGTGTGAACGTGCGCACCGCATGTGTGTGTGTTTGTGAGGCCGCTATGTGTGTGTGTGTGTGTGCGTGTATGTGTTTGTGAGCACGCGGTGTGTGTCTGTGTGTGTGAGCGTGCGGTGTGTGTATGTGTGTGAGCAAGCGAGCACAACGTGTGTGTGTGTGTGTGTGTGTGTGTGTGTGTGTGTGTGTGTGTGTGTGTTTTGGCTCCACAGTGAAGGTCAGGGCAGGGTGTGTTTTCCTCGTTCTTATCAGGAAGTAGCAGCTTCTTATGGTGGGATAAAGTCCACTCTGATAGGACGATTAAAAGACTCTCAGCTCTTCTCTGATTGGTTAATTTGAAGACATCTCCCCTTTGACATGACGCCTCAAAGACTCCTCCGCTCTGATAGGACAGCTGAAGTGCTTCGTTGCAAAATGGCATACATCCATTTTGGTGCATTTTGGGAAATTGACAGTTTTGTATTAGCCATTGCATTGCATTGCCAAATGCATTTTATAAAGGGTTAAAAAGTATCAATGTTTGGAAGTCAGAGGCGTGCTCAGTCCCTTTAGAAAGATGAAAAAAGTATTCTTGTGGGTGCTCTTTGGTTCAAGGTTCAATGTCAAAAAAAGTTGCTTGAAAAGAGAAAAAACTTTTCTTCACCAAGGCACTCCAAAAAGTATAGTTAAAAATGTCTTTATTACTATGACATGTCCACTTTAAAATTACCCACGCGTAGCGACAGTTGAGCCTTCTTCAGGGCAGAAGGGTTCAAAAGTACGTTCTGAAAATATTTGAATCGCAGGAATTCGCATACAGATGATAGGACGTCTGAACAGCCAATAATTAATGCAGTTAAAAAATGGCGCTTGCATCATTTTGCAACGAAAATCATAATTGAACCCTGACCTCACACTGGTGTTTGTAATGTTGCACTGAAGCACGCACACACGCGCACGCACACAACACATACACACACACACACACACACACACACACACACACACACACACACACACACACATTAAAGCACTTCATATCATGTTTTAAACTGAAGTGCTCCACAGCTCCACTGTGTTTATACTGCAGGCCTGTCCACTGTCTTAGTGTTTGCTCTGTGAAACTTCACACCTTAACCTGTTTACAGTGGAGACACTTCCCATGCACAGCTTCAGGCAGCTGTGGCCTAGAGGGTAAGGAGATGAGATGGCTTTAGATCAGAGGGTTGCAGGTTTAAATCCCACCTTTCCACTCCAACTACATGGCTGAACTGACCTTGAGCCAGCGACTGTATGTATACTGCAATGTGCAATAATGTGTATTAGGTCTTTGTGTATGTTTTGTATTTGTGTATTTATGTAAGCTGTCAGACACTTTCATTTCCCTCAGGATTTATAAAAGTTAAAACTGTACTCTACTGTACTGTATCCTCATCTTTTTAATCTAGCTCCAAAATATCTTAAATCAGCAGACAGTTGAGTGGGACGGACATGAAAGTGTCATGAAAGCCCAACTGGGGAACTCCAACTCCCATCGCCATTGTGACACAGCACTCCACAGCACACAACTGAACAGTGCACACAATGAAATTGCATTTATGCCTCACCCGTGCAAGGGGGCAGTCCCCAATGGCGCCCAAAAGGGAGCAGTGCGGCGGGACAGTACCATGTTCAGGGTACCTCAGTCATGGATGGAAGGAAGATGGGGGAGAGCACTGGTTAATTACTAACCCCCCCCCCCCAACCGGGCGGGTCGGCAACCTTTACCCGTGACTGCATGTACGCCTGCTCATTACGCGGCAGTGGAATTGCTGTGAATGTGGAATTCAAAACTAACACACACACACACACACACTCACACACACACACACACACACACACACACACACACACACACACACACACACACACACACACACACACACACACACACACACACACACACTATTGTTTCTACGGTGACACTGCTTCTGTCTCCTCTACTCTGCCATGCTGTGTGTTCAGTAGCTAAATGGACCATCTCTGTTGCCTAGCAACCTGTTTTGTAAACACACTTTGGTTCAGTTCAGGGCACAAAGATTAAAAATAGACATGACATTGCCATCAAATGCAGAAAGTAAACAAAAATCTGATTCCACTAGGGCTGTAACAATATTGTATCAAATCGAGAAGTCACTCGATTATTATGGTAAAACTTGTTTACATTATTAGTAACCTCTTGTAACCTATTCTATAAACGATCATCAAACATAGACATTTTAAAAATCGTGGGGTGTATCGAACCGTAGTTCAAAAATCATGATTGTAACCGGACAGTATTGTCAGCCCTACACTCCACCATAATCTTCTTCAGAGTCAACTAGTGAAGTAGTGAAGTGGCCCCAGATTGCTGAAAGCCTACTGTACATCTGCACATTGTGAGGCTTGTAGACTGTACTGTAGGTGCCGGAAAGGGGGATGCAGTGGTGCATTGGCATCCCCACTTTTGGGCTCCATAAACGAGGCTTTCTCAACGTCTTTTCTTCTTTTTTTAATTTGTAGGGCTGTTGTGCCACCATTTGCCATAGGACAGTAAGAGAGGGACAGGAAACAAGTCTGGAGAGAGAGGCGGGGAAGGACTGGCAAATCAAAGCCAGATCGCCTGCGTAATGTCGCAGTGCCCCACCGTTTGGCCACGATAGGGCTGTGATCTCAACTTTTACTGCAGACAAATGAGTGGAGTGCATCAGCAGTAACATTGTTAAGAAATAAAGAATGAAGAAAAAATGCACCACCACTTTAAAACCCGGCGGTGCCCCAGCTGTAGACTACAGAGTTGGCCACAGCAGGCTGCAGTCTATTGTCAATTATTTTGGAGAAACCTGAACCTCCCTGTGCAACAGCCAGATCTGGGTCAGCCATGTCCAGAGCTCTGGGCTTAAAATCAAATCATTAAAACTACTACTAACCATACTACTAACAATTGGCACTTATTGTTCTGTATTTCCTGTGCACTTTTATCTGCTAGTGCTGTATGCTGTGATTATGTCCTCGGTTGCAAGTCGCTTTGTATAAAAGCGTCTGCCATGTAATGTAATGCTATTCCAATTCTCCAAACTCGATGGCAGAGTTAGTTTTGCGCACGCATAAGAACATCGCTGCGTGTCAGCACAAGAAGATGCGCTGGCGCACAGCACATCTCTCACGTAGCGCACGTTTCTGGCACAGCAGGGAAGGAGAAGGAGCGGAGGGGAGTCAAAGGCCCTGGGTTTAGGGGTCAGCCGAGGAATACAGACTACAGCACACACAAGGTTATTTGAGGGTCAGGTTGGAGCCTGCGCGCGCACGCACGCACGCACACACACACACACACACACACACACACACACACACACACACACACACACACACACACACACACACACACACACACACACACACACACACACACACAGCCATGGGAGGGAGAGCCACAGGATTGAAATGCGTCTGGAAGACATTACCCTGAACTCAGGTTTTTAGTATTGCGCTCACGATGCGAACCCTCAGCCTACAGACTACACAGCACTCGGGAGTTTGGCACGAGCTGTGTCGGTGGGTCTTTCTCAAATGCAAGGCCAGTGTCCTTCCAAGTGTACCAGCCTAATTAGTCACGCCCAGTGATTGGATACTTTTTGGTGAACTCTACAGAATATCCAATCACTGGGTATGACTAATAAAGGGTATCCAATCACTGGGCGTGACTAATTAGGCTGGTACACTTGGAAGGACACTGGCCTTGCATTTGAGAAAGACCCTATATGCTGCTGAGGCTGCTCTGGGGAATTGGGTTGAGGGGCGGTCACTGGGAAAGGGGGGGATTCCGGATTCCAGACTTCTAGAAAAATAAGCAATGAATTATGATGAAGGGGGACCAATACTGATCAGCTGTATAGGACATCTACTTGTAAATAGGCCTATAAAGCTATGAGTTTATCTGGGTTTCCAACCAAACTTTTTTAACGACGTTTAACCTCCGACTGGGCAGTACAGAGTTCAGGAAACACACACACAGATGGTGTCAGTGGCGATCTAACTGAACATAACTGCGCATGCATGGTGTATTGCGCTGGTCTGGCACGTCAAGACAAAAACTAAAAACCCAAAACTCACAAACAAACAGACGGAGAAGCTCGTCGTCCTCTCCCAACCCACTGGACAGTTTATAAAGGACAGATTATCCAAAGGCCGGCTGATATCCATCACCACACCCCATGCATTTAAAGTTCACATAGAAAACAAGTTTTGCAGTTTATGGTAAAAGTTGTCGGCGACATCGAACTCATGTATCTAGATTTCCTTTCACCATCTGTAAAGGAGTTGTGCTCTTGTTGCTATGTCACTAGACGCCGTTGTGCAATAATTCTGCACTGGTGATCCGATAACCTTAGAATAACATGGCATTAATCCGCTAGACCTCGGTCGGTTCGCAGAGTAACTGCCAGGCTACAGGGAGCAGTAAAGCCCACTTCTCTCGTTACCTAGATGGGTGTCGTTCATTATGTCTCACTGTTATAGTAGGCTAACACTTACGTTTTTTTTCTTATAGGCCTACTGACATGTACAAGTTTCCCTCCTTACTTACCTGTTTTAGCCTCGATGTTCGACCTTAAAATATCCCCACTCGAGAGATGCTTGAGTCCAAAACTTTTCGTTATTCGGTCCGACACGGTGCCTTTCCCGGACCCTGGCGGACCCATGATCACCGCGCGGAACACGGAGCGCAAAACCATTTTCACACCAAAGCTCTACAACAACGAAAAATAGACAATCATCAACATCCGTTTGCCTGGGGCGAAATAGCTTCTTTTCCAGCAGCTACCCCCTTTCGCTGTGCCCGGACAGAGTGTCTTATTATCGGGTCGCTGGTGTTGAGGAGACGGGCTGTCTAGTGCGAATGCGAAGTGCTCGGTTCATCCTCTAGCCTTCAGAAACAAGCCGCCCCTTTCCCTTCTCTTATCGTCCCGTCCCTTCACCCACATCACCGACGCCAACGGGAGGAGGACCGTGGCGCCCCCAGGAGGAGGTCTGACGCCCTCAGGAGGAGGACTGTAGCGCCCCCAGGAAGGAAGTCCACCTCACTTCACTCCAGACGGCAGGGCAGCAGGCGCGCGACGTTGCCAAGGGCAGCCGAGGACACCTCCTGGACGTCTAGCCGAGTAGCAGAGCAGTGTAGCCTACACAGTATTGCAGTGTTATAGGCTATTCAACACTTAGAGAGACCATTTAACGCATTCTAGAGTGCATTTAGTTCCACAGTACTCTCTAAGAGTTGAATTAACAATGTCTGTGTACATTACAAACAGCAGCAGTGGCGGACATCGCCAACGTCTAGCCTACATTGTGAACACAGAAGATGTACAATGGCTAGCAGCTCGAGCTTTTGATTTAAGCCGCTTTCTTACGTAAGCGCGTTATATAATTGGTGTGTCGATGGGGGACTATTTAGCCTACATCCGAGCTCGATAAATCAGCGCTAATGCATCAAGTGCATGGGCACACACGCGCGCACATGCACATGCACATGCAGATGGACACGGACTCAGACATGACAGAGAGAGGAGAGGAGAGAGATGCCCTGGCCTGCATGGCCACACACATGCAAGCACGGAGAGGATAGAATAGGGACAGACAGTACACACTGAGGGCAAGGACTCCGCCAGGACAGCAAGGAAGAGAGATGCCCTACATGGGCACACGTGCAAACACGGATAGGGCCAGGGCAGTAGGCTACTATACACAGGGTTCCCACTGGTGCTTGAATTCATTGAAAATGCTTGAATTTCAATGTAGTGTTTTCAAGGTTGTGAAAATGCTTGAATGTTTGGTGAAGTGCTTGAAAATGCTTGAAATTTGTTTCAAGTCAAACTCAGTAAGCCAGATAATGGAAATAAATTGTTCAGGTACATCAAAAATCTGAGCGAATGAGATGTCAGATGGGATTTGCCATTCGACACCCTAAAATTGATTAGAATGCAGGAAATTGCATCTTAAAAACGCAGAATTTTCTGGGGGAGGACCCCCACACCCCCTTCCCGCGACCTATGAAAGGTGCTGGAAAACTGAAAATGTGGTGCTTGAAGGTGCTTGAAAAGTGCTTGAATTTGTTCATGAAAAAGGTGTGGGAACCCTGTATACACTGATTGAGGACACACATGCAGATGGACAGGGACACGGACAGGGCAGTGAGGGAGACAGGTATGGACACCAACAGGGCAGCAAGCAAGGGACAGATGAGACGAGAGTATGACGGAGGTCATCTTGCACCTGTTCACCCCCCTCAGGGATCGAACGTGCGACCTCGCCAACTACAACGGTCCGGCAATGGGAGACACAGTACGATACCGCTGGGCCAAGAGACTAGTCTCTCGGTCCAACGGCACCGAGACTGTATGAGTCTATCGGAGGGAGGTTTTACCAACGTTCCACGCCAACTCTGCTAGTTAGCCTCCGTTACAAGAGGCTCTGTATGAATATACATACAGGCCTACTGTAGGTGCATAGGATACAGCCATACATGGTGGTGTGCCCAGGCTGGGCACTGGGCTGAGAGGGGCAGATGGGGTAGCATGGAGGTCAGGCAGTCCTGGTTGCAATATAGTAGACCAGCAATATCAGGGGTGGTGGGGAACGGTTTTCATGTGAGGGCCACTTCAATTTTTTTGTAAGTCCTCCAAGGGTCGTACTATGAACACAAACCAGGATTTCCCCCTGCACCGTATAGGCCTACTGTATATTGAAGGCAGCTACCTTTACAACAGACCCCACCTTCACTAAGTTCCCTGAAAATAGGCCTGAAACTATATTGTAAATGTAATTTCCCCAGGGGTGGGGGACCTGTGGGGAACCCATTAACAGCCCTTGAGGCCCCCAATATAATCTTAATGTTATGCAGCTTCACATGAAATATGACATATTTTGTAAAGGAATCTGAGAAAATACATTTGCAATACAATTAAGTTATATTCAGGGGACCTAGAGAAGAAGGGGTCTGTTTTAAAGGTGGCCGCCTTCAATTTAGGCCTAAAGTGCAGGGGGAAATCCTGGTTTGTGTAAATAGTATGGCCCTCGGGGGATGTTTACGACCCTTGGAGGAATTTGAAGTGGCCCCTCAAATGAAAAAGGTTCCCCACCCCTGCATAGAGGCTATACATTATATCCGAGCGTTATTGTCACATGCTTTTGATCGTGACGCATTTGTTCATTATCATGTCAACATGGACCCCAGTACATTGGGACAAGAACTTTCAAAAAGGACATGTTTTGTCCAGTAGGGCAATGGTAGCCAGGCCGTGCCCTCCTAGTGACACAGCAGCTTCAGCGTTTCTACCAGTCAGGTCAAGAGCAATGCAAGTACTTTCTGAGATCCCGTAAATACGGGAACTCCTCCCACTTTGTTGGGAAGCAAACAATCGTTTGCAAATCAAGGGAGGCCGTTTGGAAAATGCAAATTGTTATGCTCTTGGTCAGACCAAGTCTCGAAGAGATTTGAAAGTCGATGATGATCAGACTAGGGCAATGGGGCAGGTGCTTTAGCAACACCTCGTCCCTGCCTGTGCACGCCCATGGAACTGATCCTTCCTCTGAGGTTCAGATATAATGACCGCTTGTCATCCCTCGTTCCAGGCTACGGACCTTTGGTGACAGAGCCTTCTGTGTTGCTGCCCCCACCCTTTGGAACAGTCTACCTCTCCATGTCCGTCAAGCCCCCACACTGGCTACGTTCAAAAAGCACCTAAAATCACACTTATTCACTGAGGCCTATGGTCCTTAACCACCCTGCCCCAACCCCACCTCTACCCCCCCTCCTCTCCTCTCTCTCTATTCCCCTGCTCACTATCCTTTTGTAAAGCGACCTTGGGTTACTTGAAAGGCGCTATATAAAACCAAGTTATTACTATTATTATGAACTAGAAATGCACCGCCAAGGCCATGGGGTTGAACCCAAATCTTTTTTTCATTTCAAGTCTTTCTGCCCTGTTAGAAACTTGCCTGTCAAAATGCGCCCTATCCTATCCAACAACGGTGAAGAGTCTTTTAAAAAGTTCCTGGATCCGGATCGTGATCCGGACCACCACCAACATTTAATCACTTGTTCCTTTTGTCATTTCCAACAAAAGCAAAATTTCACCAAAATCCATTCATAAGGGCAAAAGGGTCCGTTTCCCCAGGCCCAGGGAGAGGAGAGGGGCCCAGAACTGGATCCTCATTATGTATTGAGTTGGGAAGGGGCACATTTAGATGACCTTGTCCTGGACCCAACACAATACAATACATTACATTACATTACATTACATTACATTACATTACATTACATTGCATTTGGCAGACGCTTTATAACCAAAGCGACTTTCAAAAGAGGACATAATCAAGCCAACATCAAAAGCAAATACAAAGTGCACAGGAAATATACAGAACAACAAGTGTAGTTGCAAAGAGAGGTTATTTTATTTTTTATTTTTTTATAGAGTAAATAAAGAGTGAACGAGTGCACACACAATACAATACAATACAATACAATACAATACAATACAATACAATACAATACAATACAATACAACACAACATGTATTGATATAGTGAAGTACGTATCACAACAATGAAGTTCTCAAAGCGCTTTGAGATACATAGTACACACACACACACACTCCCGTCCACACACAAGCTCAATCAAAGCTGTCAGCATCCTACTCCCTACCAATCACAACACTTGCACAAAAGCTCCTGCCTGACCTGAGAGGACTACTCTGCACTGAGTGTAGATGGCCAAGGTCCACTTTTAATGGAGAAGTCTTCGTGTGGTGATGTCATTAGTGGGGTCGTAGGCATGTGCATTTTTTCTCAGTCATTTCAAATTTGTGTTAAAGTTTGGTTTTCACTCCCAAGTTGAAGTTTAGGGTCTATAGAACAATTTGGGTTCGAGTGTCAAACACACAGATAACAAAATGGCCTGCGGGGGGCGCTCTAAAATATATAAACTGCTATAACTTTTTATTAGTTTAACCAAATTTAACATATGAGGTATGCATGGATTCAGCATTAAGAGGAGGAGCTGGTGAGATAAGTATTTGGTTACCAGATTAAAGACACACTATGTCATAAACACACTTTTAGCCCATGGACAGCAAAATTCTGGGGTTTTTTTAAGATAAAGGGTGGAAATGCCCTCAGAGTTGCAATGAAACATAATTTATTGTTACAAGTTATTGTAAATAAAGCCTGGTATATCTTTCAACTTGATTTGATCAGAATATCCCTGAAGCATCTACCTAGGATACCTATACGCAAATATGGCTGCTTAAAGCCTTTGTGATATTTAGGACCCAACTTTCAACTTTGAGTTTATGAATTTAGGATGATGAGTATCAACTTTTTTCGATAAAGCCATATTCTATTCACACATAAAATCACAAAAAAACGTTATATCTGGAAGAAAATAAATCAATAATAATAATAATAATAATAATTATTATAATAAGAGTGCTTTTCCGGAGACACAATGCTATTGGTATGCTTGCGGATTATGCACACACACACACACACACAGAGCTGTTGTATACACACACAGAAACACGAGGGAAAGAGATAGAGGTGTGTGTGTGTGTGTGTGTGTGTGTGTGTGTGTGTGTGTGTGTGTGTGTGTGTGTGTGTGTGTGTGTGTGTGTGTGTGTGTGTGTGCGTGTGTGTGTGTGTGTGTGTGTGTGTGTGTGTGTGAGAGAGAGAGAGAGAGAGATGTGTGTGTGTGCGTGTGCGTGTGTGTGCATGTATGGAGATGTTTCAGGTGCCTTTCAGCAATGGGTGGGTAGGGAGAGGTAAGGGTGGGATTCGAACCTGCAACCCTCTGACAGACCAACACCCTACCCAGTAGGCCACTGCCACTTACTGTATAGAGTGGCCACAGCAGCATATTAGGCCACGGTTGCCCAGGTGACAGCAGCTAAAGTTCTACAAGGCTGCATGTGTGTGTGTGTGTATGACTGAAGATTGTAAAGGTGACAGTTTGGCAGTCAATAGCTGAGTAATATGTGCAGCCTTATTTTTACGCTGTCATATCTCCAAAAGTTTTGCAAGTTGTCAGATGATATTGACACACAAATGGCACAAACCTGCTCTTCATGTCAAAGCTGAGATCACTTTTCTTGGCCAAATGGTTCAGTCAAAAAATGGACATATTCAGGCCTATGCACTGAGCTGTTCACACATTGTTTTGTAAGTGAATGGGGTCACATCATAGTGCTTTTAAAACTACTCTCTTTGAAACATTTTTAAGAGTTGGCTTATGATCTTCACACAGTTTGTATTCAGAGCCAATACCTCTCTGACAATGCCTTTACCTAGTTGATACCTAGTTAAAAACCCCAGGACAGGTCACCTCTCACTCTAACTGCCACAGTTTGTGACATTATCATCTTGACCATTCTACCATTCATTTCAATGAGGGGGAAAACAGAGAGAAAACTGAGGAAAAACAAGTCTGGTGAACGAATGAAAGGGGGTAGGCCAGCGAAAAATACTCTGTGTCCCTGAGCCCTTTTCGAGCCGTTAAGCTTAGTTTTGGCACTCGAACCGTGTCTCTATCTCGAACGCTGCAACGATTCAAAGCCGCAGTACTAATGAATGGCGATTCCCATATGCCGAGGTGAATGGAAAAATGTAGAATAATAATAAACTGTTGATGAACAATTAATATGCTTTCCCGCAAGCATACTAAATAAACTGTTGGAGAACAATTAGTATGCTTGCTGGGGGCAAGCAGAGGCCTTTGGCAAGCATACTAAATAATACAACAGCACTATTTCATACATGGTAGACACAATCATCTGCTCTGGGAACTGTCCATTTGTTACCAGCGTAGTTGACAGGAATGAAAACCGTTCTTATTATCTGCATTTGCCAGAAATGCCTGCCAATCTGGTAACAAATGAACAGTTCCCAGATTTGGACTACACTACCAAAGATGCAGTTGCCAAAGATGTTTTCCAACTAGAGGTGAAGTGCAGCTGTACTAGTACTTGTACAAATAGACCTGCCAGATCTCGGTGCAAGTGCATGAAGGCAGAGTTAAAGTGCACACGTCTGTGCAAGTGCACATACAATTTCTAAGACTGACCACTGACTGTTTTTGCATCTGTTCTCTGTCATAGTTATTGTAGAGTGGAGTATTGGAATAAATGTTAGCCCTATGGTCTTCTGTTTACTTTTTGAATGCAGGAAAAAATGATGTTCCCCATAGTATTTATCATCATCATCATCATCATCATCATTATTAGGCGTATTATTATTATTATTATTATTATTATTATTATTATTATTATTATTGATTTACTTTCTTCCAGATATAAAGTGTTTAAGTTGTGAATAAAATGATGGCTTGATTGAAAAAAAGCTGGTACTCATGATCCTAAATTCATAAACTCAAAGTTGCAAGTTGGGTGCTAAATATCACATAGGCTTTATGCAGCTATATTTGTGTATATGTATCCTAAGTATCTGTGTGCTTCAGGGATATTCTGAACAAATCAAGTTAAGTGATAACCCAGGCTTTAATTACTATAAATTGTAACAATAAATAATGTTTCATTGCAACTTGGAGGGCATTTCCACCCTTTATCTTAAAAAAGCCAGGATTTAGCTGTCCATTGGCTGAAAGTGTGTTTATTACATAGTGTGTCTTTAATCTGGTAATCAACTATTTAGCCCACCGGTTCCTCCTATTCATGCTGAATCCATACATACCTCATATGTTAAATTTGGTTTAACTAATCAAAAGTTATAGCAGTTTATATATTTTAGAGCGCCCCCCGCAGGCCATTTTGCTATCTGTGTGTTTGACACTCGAACTCAAATTGTTCTATAGACCCTAAACTTCAACTTGGAAGTGAAAACCAAACTTTAACATCAATTTGAAATGACTGAGTCTATTACGACCCCACTACATTCAGTGCAGTTACCAGTGGACCTTGGTCATCTTCAGCCAGTGCTGAGTACTTGTAGTAGTGTCCAGGGGTGTAAAGTATACCACCGCAGCCCCCGTGAGGCAGGGGGGCCCATACGAGGCAGGGGGGCCCACATGGGCCCTTGACTTGAAGAAACGGGCCCCCTTCACATGATATTAGGCCCACTTATTTTTTCCGGGGCCCATTCTTGGTAGCTTGGAGGGGGGCCTGAAGTACTTGCGTTACGCCAGTGGTTGTGTCCCAGGCGGCCGGGAGCTTTTCTACATGGCAGCAGCAGCGTATCAAACTGCACTAATGTTTCCTTACCACCAGAGGGAGTGCTTCTCTTGACAGTCTGCTAAAAAGAGGCAGGGCTTCATATACTACCAGGACATCTTTTACTGTCATAGTGAGGGGCATTGACAGGCAAGTTTATCACCTGCCGTGTGTAAGTGGAGAGGGCTTGAGAGGCTGTAGTTAAGGGCTGATAAAGGCTGCTGTTTATGAGGCACTTGTGTTGCTGTGTGGTTTATGATCGACAGTATACGAGCTGTGATTGGGTGCATTCTGTATTTATGTTTGTATGGTAGGCCTACTGGACACCTTCATTTCCCCCTCGGGGTTGATAGATGGTTCTCTACTCTACTGGGTATCTTATATCTGGGCTGTGATTGGCTAGCTTTGTCCTCTGCTGTATTCCGGGTGTTTCTGTATGAGTCGTGCCCAGGGCCGGATTAACGCACAGGCTAGATATGGCTGCAGCCTAGGGGGCCCCACCTGCCAGGGGGCCCCTGATTGGCCAGAAGTGAAAAAAATGCAGACTTTTGACCCAATGCAACATTGAAAAATGTATCTATTGTGTTCAGTACAGTTGATAGACAAGTTGCCCTCAATTCCTAGCTCGTAATTATGACATTGTCTATGTCATTTTCCTGCAAAATTTGCCTTTCAGGGGGCCCCACAACAACCTGTAGCCTAGGGACCCCGGGCAATGTTAATCCGGCCTGTCGTGACCCTGTTTGCCAGTTGCTCTGTACAAGGAAATGACCTTCATAACGGGCTGCGGCTGAGTAGGTTTGTCACCTGTAAATGAACAGTATGTATCCCATACGCATGGGCTGTCACCTACCAAGAAAAGTGGTAGAAGAAGTAGAAGAAGTAGAAGAAGTAGAAGAAGCGTTCACACTATCGCATAATGATTCTCCCATACTCAAGGGCTGTCACCTACTACAGTCGTAGAGTATAGTAGAGTACTTTTATCGATCTCGAGGGAAATTAAGGTGTCTGACCGCTTACCATACATAAATACACAAACACAAAACATACACAAAGACCTAATCCACAGTATTGCACATTAATTGCAGTAAATATATACAATAGCACACACTTGGGTACAGCAATCAGCCTTACTGTACATCAGTTCACACACACAGACACACACACACACACACACTCACACCTACACACACACACACAGACACACACACACACACAGACACACACACACACACACCCTCACACCTACACACACACACACACACACATACACACGCTCTCTCTCTTATGCCGCTTTTCCACTGCCGATCTGGAAAGCTTACAGCTCGATACAGCGCGACTCAACCGCCACTTTTTGCTTTACGATTGAGCTGTGTCGTGTCGTGCCTATTCGAAAAGCAAAAAGTGGCGGCCGAGTCACACTTTCTCGAGCTGTAGGCCTACCAGAAAACCGGCAGTGGAAAAGAGGCATTAGAGAGTCTACCCTGGGTCCGGGCCAGGTCTGCGCCAGGTCTGGGCCAGGTCAGACATTAGTGCAGTAAATAGTCATGAAAGAGGAGAGTCTTTAGGCCGGCCGCACATTGGCTCCGACAGCACTGCGGCGCACTTTTGCTTCCCACAGAATTCGGACCCCCAAACCCAATTTCACACAAATATAGCATTGATAGTCAATGGGCGGCGCCGACAAAATAGAACTTGTCTCTAATTGCTATCCGACATCGGCGAATGTCCTCGGACATCGGCGCCAGTGTGCAGGGTTCTATTGAAAATACTGAAATCAAACTTTTGCGGAGCACTTTGTCGGAGTCTATGTGCGGAAGCCCTTACTCGCTTCAGTTCATCCTAGATACAACTCAGCACTTCAAGACAAATGTGGGCAATGTGTAGCCTGATAAACCAGCCTAAATGCGGGTGGCGCTGGTTGACCAGGCTAGGCAATGTGGGCAATACGCACATTCACATCCTGTGGCCTTATAGCCATCAGGGAGCTCAAGAGGGTCTTTCCAACATGCAGACTCCCGTCCTCGGTCTGTGCTTGTGGACTCACATTTTGCTGATTTATTTATTTTGGTCCACAAAAGATTGTGGGTCCTCAGACAGTTGGAATGTCAAAATGTGGGTCCCGCCAAAATAAGGTTGGGAGTACATGTAAAGCAAGTTTACATCCTGCGGACCTAGAGCCATCAGGAGTCTCATGGAGTGCGTTAC
>NC_085867.1:44980614-44993114 GCF_034702125.1 Engraulis encrasicolus
CACACACACGCGACACACGCACGTCACACACTGATAATAACTGACCACTACGGAGTCAAGCCACTTGCACATTCCACACATTACTGAATTCAAAACAACTCAACACCCAAAATCACGTGACTACTTAACTGACAACCAACTACAATTTAACTTAACGAGCTAAATCATGTCACTACTGAACGACTGATTAGGTGTAAAACCAACGGGTTAAACTCAACCTCTTATGATCAAAGCAAATCATTAAATAGCCTAGTATAACAATATTTAATCCTTTCTGATTAAAACCAACTTCTGCACTGTCTGACCACCACAGTCCCCAACTGCACATCCAGTGAGTGACCGAACATCCTCTCATTGCTGCCAGATTTTCTACGACAAATAAGCGACTGACGTCCTAAAAACAAGTCCAAAAGAAGCGACTGACATGCGTCGTGAAAACAAGCCCAAAAGAAGCGACCGAAGGGGTGGGTCGTCAGTCGCGTGCCTAGTCAGGAAAGACCTTGCTCTTTGCAGGGGTCTGCGTGGCAGCTAAAATCCCCACAAGTGACCACAGAAAGTGGGAGTTAACAATGCTGTAGTAGGGTCACTTGTAAGGATGAGTGAGAAAAAACGAGTTGCCATTGAGAAACACATCCAAACACATTCAAATCACCGGCATAGCAGGAGAAAACGGCAAGCCCAACCCTGAAAAGAACAAGCCCAAATAAACCACAACCCGCGACTTTGCATAATTAAAAGCAACTGCTCAAAAAAAGAGGCCCAAGGTTGCTTATGATAAGCAGACTTGGCACCACTGCATCCGTTCTGCACATCCGTTATACTGAATAAAAGCAATTGGTGTATAAAACTCAATAGGCCTGTGCAGAGGTCTGGTGGTGCTAGGCTATTTAGGCGTTTAGATGTGTACGTAGGAGAGGTGTTTTGCATCCTGAGGTGTTCACAGGTGTTTCTAGTGTGCCTCCTGCTCTGTCTACAGCTGTAGACGGGGGAGAGTTGTTTGCTTACATGATTGAAGATGTGGAGAGCTGTGTATAATAGTTGTTTAGGAGAGCTGGTCAGATGTGTTTAGGAGAGCTGTTTGTTTACAGATGTGTAGATGGGGAGCTGTTTGTTTACAGATGTGTTTAGGAGAGCTGTTTGTTTACAGATGTGTTTAGGAGAGCTGTTTGTTTACAGGTGTGTTTAGGAGAGCTGTTTGTTTACAGATGTGTTTAGGAGAGCTGTTTGTTTACAGGTGTGTAGATGGGGGGGCTGTTTACAGGTGTGTAGATTAGAGATGTACAAGATCCAAGATCCGGTTCCGGATCCGGCAGGATAATAGGGTTTTTCAGACTATCCGGATCCATCAGGATCTTAAGCAGTGGATCCGGTATCCGGCAGTTACCTAAAAATCAGGATCTGGGGCATTTCTACTTTTTACGTAGCCACGTCTTTTCAGTCAGTCTTTCACAACCCCAATTGCTGGATGGAGTGAAAGTCCTTTGGAAGCGGCCGTTGAAGGCAGTGTGGCAGTAAGAAAATGAGTCTTAAAAATAGTTTGTGCCAAAGTCATAAAAAGGGCCCACGTGTGCGAGTTGGCTATGTGTTTCAACCCTTTCATAGGATCCGGTATCCGGTTCCGGATCCGGCAGGTAGTGATGGTAGTCTGGCACAAGCGCGCCGGAACGTGTTTCAAACCATCAACTGCGAAAACCATTAAACCACTGTTCCGAAGTTTGCTTCAGTACGGAAAAACCACGTGATATATGACGTATGAAACAGTAAACTGGTTCAGTTTTCTGAAAGTAGCTGCAGTGTTTCGCGCTGCCACACGAACCAGCAGGCGCGCGCAAATGTGTTTGGCCTGTTGCAGAGCCGTCTGCCAGGTTGCAGTGGAGAGAAAAGATATTTTATTGACTGTCATTAGGCCTATAAGTCCCACTTGATAGACAAGTAGACAACATCATCATACGTTATGAACACAACAAGGACAAGACATTAATGGCCAGTAACGCTTTATTCTGATCGCCCAAAAAATAGCCTAATGAATAAATAAATAAATGTGGCATCGTAGCCTTTGTAATGTCGTCTACCTCAACTGCCTCATCAGTAGCCCAAAATGTCAAATGTCTGGAAGTTAGTGTGCAAAAGTATGAGCTCAGTCCAATATTGGGGGTAATGTCGCTGATGAGGGCACAACATCTCATCTTATCGAATTGAGCCCGTTTAATTGCAAACATGGCGTTTCACCAGGAGAGGGCCCTGTTACTGAAGCTTCAAGTACTAACCCAATTTTTGAAGCAATGTGCCTAAATGGTTCAGAGCTTCAACAAAGCTTCATTGGCCCATCACTACCGGCAGGATCTTAAACAGTGGATCCGGTATCCGGCAGGATCCTAAAAATCAGGATCCGGTGCATCTCTAGTGTAGATGTAGGAGAGCTGATTGTTTACAGGTGTGTAGATGGGGAGAGCTGTTTGTTTACAGGTGTGTAAATGTAGGAGAGCTGATTGCATCCTGCGCTGCGCTAGTCCGCCACTCAGGGCTTGACCTTTTGACCTTCCTGGTGTATGGAGCTCAGCTGTTCACAGGTGTAATAGGGAGGGTTGCCAGGTGTAATAGGGAGGGTTGCTGTGTGTGTGTGTGTGTGTGGGGGGGGGGGGGGGGTGTGGGGGGGGGGGGGGGGGGGGATGGGTTGACAGGATGGGACTATGGAACGCTGGAGATGAACCATTGCACCACACCCTCTGCATATCTCAAGCAATACAGCAGTGTGTGTGTTTTGTTTTGTTTCCCTGGAGTGTGTGAGGTGTGTGAGTGAGGTGTGTGAGTGTGTCTAGCGCTCCCCTGTCTCACATTGACGCCCTGCCCTCTGCATGCCTCAGCCTGCCTGCACCGGGACAGCCAGCGTGTGTGTGTGTGTGTGTGTGTGTGTGTGTGTGTGTGTGTGTGTGTGTGTGTGTCTGCGTGCAAATGTAGCCTATGTGTGTGTGTGTGTGTGCGTGCATATAGCCTCTGTGCTCTGTCTATGTGTGTGTGTGTGTGTGTGTGTGTGTGTGTACTGGGGTGGGGGGGGGGGTGGTATATGATCATTCTTAAGATTCCAATACATCTCCCTCAAGTAATAGAACCAACAATTACTGTAGATCTCCCTCACACCAGCCCAGATCATCTGAGCAATTGTGCAAAGCAGCATGGGATTTCATGGGATCTAGGCTACCCAGCCAGCGGTAGACATACAGTACTTTAAAGAGCCCTGGAGGTACCAGCTGCTCCCTACGAGGCCAGCCGCCCATGTCAACCACCAGAGCTGTGACGCTGTTGACTCGAATCGTGAGTAATCATGATACGCAGTCACGATACTGCATTGCGATGCAAGGACGCAGTATTGTGATGTGTCCTTTCGAGGTTCTGTTACCCTTTAGTCCAGAAAACAACCACATTTGATGTGATAGTGCTGCCGCCTCCCAAGCTTCAACTCATCATCATTCTCATTTTGAAACTTTATTATTAGCATTTTGCAACCTATTTTATGCACAAACTATCATGGTTTTTATTTCTATTTTTATTGTACAATGTTAGTGAAGGTGAAAAACAAAATTAATGAAGTCAATATCGCCACACATCGCAATAATACATGTATCGCAATGCATCGTGATGCTATCGCATCGTGGTAGGGCTGGGCGATTCACCCTGAAAAAAAAATCTAGATTTTTTCATTGCCAAACTCGATTCACGATTCACGATTCGATTCAATACCCCCCCCCCCAAAAAAAAAAAAAACTTGTTGAGCTCTCTAGGCCCCAACGTGGTGTGTGTGTGTGTGTGTGAGAGAGAGAGAGAGAGAGAGACAGAGAGAGACAGAGAGATTGACAGAGAGATTGACAGAGAGATTGAGAAGTAGGCTCTGTTTGTGTGGCGATGCCTCTGGTGTGTGTGAGTGAAGCCTACTCGGACTGGACCAGTTTATATGGACATGGGGTAGCCTATAGCAGAGGTTTTCAAAGTGGGGCCTGGGGATGCCTGGGGGGCGTGAGAGGATGCCAGGGGGGCCGTGGCAGATTGGCAGGGAAAATATAGCAAAATGAATTGAATGACCCAAGTAGCCAAAATAAACCAAAAATAGGCTTAAATCCCAAAGGAATATTTTTTTTCTTTACAATATTTATTTATTGTGCTTTCTGTAGTACCTGAATGGTCTTAGGAATACACAAACTTTATCAAGGTGTGAGACTGGGTGCACAGAAAAAAAGTGTGGCACGTCCCATGTCAGGGGGGGCTTGGCTGTATCTACCTGTATGTGGAGGGCTCATAGTAAAGTTTGGGAACTCCAGGCCAAAATAGCCTGATGTAATTTATCTCAGGACATTGGTAATAGAAATTACCAATTGGGATTACATTGAAACATCTCAGAGAAAGAACAAAACATGTGAGGGGTAAACACTCAGGCACTGTTGAGATTTGTCGTCACGTGCCATCCATCCCCACAATATATTAATGATGCATTATAGTACAGATGTATGGAGGCTCTTGTCCCAGATTAACAAATTTAGCAATTGCATGCTGGTTTCCCATCAGAGCCCATAGTAATGCGTCTAAATACATGTCGATGCATCTGAACGCTGCTGCGTTAACACAGCGAAAACATTTTGGAGCAACACCCTAAAACAATGCTTACTTCAAGACGGTAACGTTTGCAAGCCTCAGTAGATTAGATATCGCGTTTCATGCATTTAATCAGACATCAGCGCATTCGCACAGGATTAGAACCAGTTTTACTGCCGGTAATTTCTCCAGACTGCAACAGGTGGTAAAACTCTCGGCGAAGTTTACCGATATCGCCGCTATCTTTACTGACATGGCGCGTTCAGACGCGGTTACTTTACCACAAGTCTCCTAACTAGTCCCGTCCGAGTAGGGCTTTAGAGAGAGGGGGAGAGAGAGAGCGCGCGAGAGACAGAGTGCTCCGGTTGCTTGGGTGTGTGTGTGTGTGTGAGAGAGAGAGAGAGAGAGAGAGAGAGAGAGAGAGAGAGAGAGAGAGAGAGAGAGAGAGAGAGAGCTAGAGAGAGAGCTAGCGAGAGAGGGAGGGAGAGAGATTCCTTTCAACTCACATATGTTGGTTAAGATAATATAGGCGAGGAAGCAGCGCATCCAAAACTTTAAGCATGTGTTGAAAACCTCTCTTCTCTCAATAAATTGGAAGCATATCGTAGTAGGTAGTTCTAGCCTAATTGCATCCGTGATTGCTTTCCACCCTGCGCCACTCTTGTGGTAGGGGTAGAGTAGTTTGTTTAGCATTTTCTCCGCGAGATGTTTTCGTTTCAAATATTGAAACATGCCTGTAGTCCGGCTGCTACGACGTACAGCTTATGACAACACTGTCATTCACAATTTACAAAGTGGTAGGTTGTTTAATTCATCATTGGCAAAACGATAGGAGGTAGTGTCTCCTTTTTTGAACAGGAGCCCGTATTCCTCACCCGTTTCACTATATTTCTGTCAAACCATTTCACTCACCACGTTTGTTTGTGCATGTAATGGGGGAGGAGACACAGAGAATGCACTAGGTAGGCTAGACCTACGTCTTCGCCAAGTGGCGAACGTAATGCAATGCGCTGTGCGCTTGGATACATAAACTGACGGATGATAGGCCTACATTTTTTTTTTTAAATCGTATAACGCGATTTCTCAAAAAACAAATCGATTTGACGTTCAAACTCGATTTTAAAATCACATCGATTTTTTGCCCAGGCCTACATCGTGGCATGTGTATCGTGATGCGCATCGCATCCTGAACCCCTTGCCAATTCCCACCCCTATCAGCCACTGAGGTGGAGCATTACCGCACAAATACATCTACCACGACAAGAGCGAGGCGAGCGACGGAAGTAATTGACTTTGTATTGAGTCACGCGACAAAAGCGATTCTGGAGACTAGAGCGATTTGCGCGACGAGCGAGACAGTTTGAAGTTGAAATCCTTTCAACTTTCTATGACGCGGTTCGGCGACAAGCCACGACAGCCAATGATTGTATTGAGGTCAGTGACCACAGCCAATGGGAATGCTTGAATGCTTTGCCTTCTGCCTGTACGGACATACTCTAGTCTCTTCATTCGCTCATATCGCTTGCTGCTGCACTCTGTCGCTTGAATCGCATCGCGCCTGGTCTATTTGTGCGGTTACTAGCCTGATTATCATCGACTTTCAAATCTCTTCAAGACTTGGTCTGACCAAGAGCATAACAATTAACATTTCTCAAATGGCATGTTTGACCCGCCTCCCTTGGTTTGCTTATGCTTGTTTGCTTACTGACAAAGTGGGAGGAGTTCCCATATTTTCGGGAACTCAGAAAGTATGCTGCATTGCTCTTGACCTGACTAGTTGCAACGCTGAAAATGTTGCGTCACTAGGAGGGCACAGCCTGGCTAGAGCATTACAGCTGCCGCTTTATTCAAAGCGTCTTGCAGTTATTGACACAGTATTGGGTTCACTCCCCGGAGCTGTGTGGGGTTAGGTGCCATGTCCATTCCACAGAATTCTGAGAGATCATGTTGCTTGCTCAAGGGCACTTCAGCGGTAAAGACTGGAAGGGTGGGATACAAACCAACAACCATCTGATCTAAAGCCAATCTCCTTATCCACTAGGCCACAGCTGCCACAATAGTGCCATTAAACAACCACAGTTTCCAAACAGATGTATCCCAAAAAGTAGGCCGCCAGACTAACACTTGAAGAGTTTTGTTGCGAAATGGTGTATCCGCCATTTTTTTACTTTTTAAACCTATATGTAGGCCTATTTTGCAATACAATGGAATGGAATGTACAATATAAAAAAAATCTATTTGCCAAACTGTTTCAAAATGGATATACACCACCAACTATTTACTGTACATTTCATGTAGGCCTACAGTAGGATATTACATGGGCCTAACAGCTGAGCTCAACTCACACCAACAGCAGTGAATGCTGTCTGAACTCCACCCCTCTCTTCCACTCCTCTCCCCGCTCCCCTGCACTGCACTTCCGCCTTCACTCGGCAGGTTTGGCAGCGGGCAGGGCAGGCTAGAGAGAGGGGAGGACGAGAGAGCAGACACACACCGTAGCCATGGCTCTCCTGGATCTAGCGATGCAAGGCTTCTCCATCTTCGGATTTCTATTATTTATTGTTCTCTGGCTCATGCATTTCATGTCAATCATCTACGTGTGAGTATCCAGCTTCAGATTGTCTTCCAAATGCAGACTGTTTTGAATGAAACACACTAGCGTAGCTTGCTGTAGCCTACCTAGCGGTAGGTAGCGCTTCCGTAGAAGCAAATTGCATTACTGTGGCTGGCTAGCGCTCTTGTGGGGGTATCCCTATCACCTTGGGAATCAAAAATATGTCTAAAGAACGGGTGATTGATGACGTAATTTTACAATAGGCTTTGTAACTAATCGGTGATGGTGTAAAGGACTTTTGTCATTGTATACTGAGCAGCCCATCAGCCCGTTAGCTTAATTTGTCACCCGGCTAACGCCAGACCCTTCACCACTAGCTTTACACCTTACCATGGTTACGGCATATGGATGTGGACCAGGTGTTTGCTTTTTAAAATGTGTCTGGCTGACAAGACAGACAGTTTTATGGTACACAGCTGAAGAGCTCGACTGCTCCGTGCTGTTGTACCAGAGCCAGAGGTATCATCAGCTGTGTTTGGGAGGGTAGAAGTAGTCAGTCCGAGGTAAACCCTCATTTGAATGTTGTGCTGCTGTATGAAAGGCTGGGCTTGACTTGGCCACCACCACGGTAGACAGCGCTAGTCCACCCGGCGTCGACCGGAGTATCTTTCGCTTCCCCACCGTGCTAAATGGATGTATAAACTAGTGTATACATATGCCTGACTATTCTTCTGGACTAACGGGTTATTACTCGACAAGGTTGTGTGGATTACCAACAGCACTAAGCGTTGAAGGAAACTTGGTTTTGGTAGCCGTGATCTGAGCTAGCCAACAAACTGATAAGGTTCCTCTGAATCCGCCCAGTTTAGGGGACAACGACCACCACCGAGCTAAATAACAAACAACGCTCATTATTAATAATCACACACAAACCACTCCGAATCACACACACTGTTTTTTAATCATTGATCCGGTGGACATGAGGGTTGATGTTTAGTAGTTAATGTATTACTACAATCAAGGTGGAAAGTCGTAATGATGTCGAGTTATTTGGGCAGCTCCCGAGTCGGCAGAGGGGATCCACCCCCACTAGTTCTATGTGATCTCTGATCATGATGATGATGTTCTCTTACGAGCTACTAGGAAATGTTTCCCCTGACTTGTTGGACATTAATTACAGGCAGTTTGAGTAGGGATATTCAGTCGGAAAAAGCTGCCTCCACTAATTACTTTGACCCTCAGTAGAGAGCTGTTGTAAACCGACTGGCGCTGGATCAGGAGACGCTGATGGTCATATGATATCGGAAGTGCCCGACTCCTCAACGCTATGGCCGAGACTTACTACTACAACAGAAACAACCAGGCAGGCAGGGCTCTAAATTAACCCTTTTCATCACCAGCCAAAATGGCAAGAGTAGATATTAATCTTACCAGCCAAACACACATTCACTAGGCTCAAAGTGGAAAGTAAGTTGGTCTTTTCTAACAGCCAAACTGAAATTTCAACAGCATTTGGCTGAGCCTGTTGGCTGAGCCGTGGAAACAACACACTAGAAGCCAAGATAGCTGAATATAAACTACAACAGTAATGTCGGAGGCGTCAATAGATAACCGGAAGGACATATCAACTGGAATTATTGCAGTTGTATTTCCGTGTGGATGGACACAGTCGACAATGTGATGCATGATGTATGGTTGGGAAGGTCTACTGGACCTGATTGGACCGGCTACTATATTATCCATACCACTTTTGACATAGACCTAGACCATAGACCCACCACTTTTTCCACAAGCGTAATGGAAAAAAAAGTATACCCTGTCCAATTTGACGTATTAATGTCTCCAATTCCGCTCACCACTTTCCAAGCCAAGCCTCCACCTTTGTGTGGTAGTATGATGTATGATCATCATCATCAGCTAGAGTGTATTGTCGTCTGATCCAGCTTGTTTCCTCTCCTCAGTGTGTGTGTGTGTGTGTGTGTGTGTGTGTGTGTGTGTGTGTGTGTGTGTGTGTGTGTGTGTGTGTGTGTGTGTGTGTGTGTGTGTGTGAATGAATCAATGAATGCTTTGTATGGCAAGCTTATGTTTGATGTGTGTGTGTGTGTGTGTGTGTGTGTGTGTGTGTGTGTGTGTGTGTGTGTGTGTGTGTGTGTGTGTGTGTGTGTGTGTGTGTGTGTGTGTGTGCGCGCGCGCGCGCGGCGGTGTGCTGTATGTTATGTGATCTGTCCTGTATTGTGTGTTATGTGTAGCCTAAGCTGGCTGCTAAGTAGACCTGTCTCCATTGTCTTAGGGGTCAATGAAGTTGCCCTATTCTTCTAGTATTCTACTGCTCTGTGCCAGTATTCTACTTCTATTATAGTAGAATAGAGTACAGTAGAGTATTCATGCCCACGTGACTACAACAGTGGAGTACGTTGAGTATATTGAATAGAATACAGTAGAGTAGAGTACAGTAGAATAGAGTAGAGTACAGTAGAATAGAGTAGAGTAGAGTACAGTAGAATAGAGTAGAGTACAGTAGAGTAGTGGAGTAGAGTACAGTAGAATAGAGTAGAGTACAGTAGATTGGAGTAGTAGAGTACAGTAGAATCACACAGTGTATGCTCGAACGCACAGTCCTTGACTCACACTTACACACAGTTTCTGCCACACTCTAACACACACACACACACACACACACACACACACACACACACACACTGAGTGTGTGTGTGTTCGCCTAGGCTCTAACATTAGAGAGTGTGCGTGAGGAGCTGGGCGGGGTCATTCATTTAGAAAATGTGTGTGTGTGTGTGTGTGTGTGTGTGTAGGTCACTTTGGTGTGTGTGTGTGTGTGTGTGTGTGTGTAGATCAGTGTGGGGTGTGGTGTGTTCTTCTGTTAAGTAGATGGCCTTGAGATCAGAGGGTTGCAGGTTCGAATCCCACCCTTACCTCTTCCCATGGCTGAGGTGCCCTTGAGCAAGGCACCTAACCCCATAGCCTACTGCTCAGGGAGGGACTGTAACCAATACCCTGTAAAATACTGTACGTCGCTTTGGAGAAAAGTGTCTTCTAAGTGTAATGTAAATAGTTTATTGTAATGTAAACATTTACAACATTACATTTACATGTATATTATTTACAAGCAGATTGGAGGTCCTCATTTGAGGTAAAACTTGGTGTTCTTTTAGTTGTCATCAAAGTAGGACTGGGCGGTTCTGGAAAAAATGCGTATCACAGTTTCCTTGATGAAAATTAATATCACGGTTCTTTGCACGTTTTTTTTTTTCATAAGCGGCGATTTTCCCCTACATCTCAATGTTTCTGAAGAAAAG
This sequence comes from Engraulis encrasicolus, assembly GCF_034702125.1. Classification (NCBI taxonomy): domain Eukaryota; kingdom Metazoa; phylum Chordata; class Actinopteri; order Clupeiformes; family Engraulidae; genus Engraulis; species Engraulis encrasicolus. The sequence goes on from NC_085867.1 coordinate 44,991,067, forward strand.
GCTGAAATTAAATTTAAAAATGAGATAAAATCCTGAATTTTAATTAATCTCCATTTCTATTTCAATGACTTTTTTGGGATAAAATCTTTAAGAAAAACCTTCTCTCATCAAAAAGTGAACCGTGTGTAGGCGAAAACCGTTATCACGTTTTTTTTTAACGGTATACCGCCCAGCCCTACATCAAAGTGTAACTTTAGCTGTCTGTGGGAAGATAGTACTTTTACGTTGTGTCTGTCTGAGTGCCTTAAACTTTGTTGAACTTTCTTGATGAACAAACGGATCCTCAGTTACAGTGGTCAATACAAGAGATGTGCTGGCTGGCCGTACCTTTTCAAGAAGGCAGAGAATGTGCACACATCATTACATTACATTACATCAGGGGTGGGGAACCTATGTCTTGAGGGATGTTTGTGGCCCTTGAGTGCGTTTTATCCGTCAACCCTATATTATTTTAATGTTATGCAGCTTCTCATGAATATGACATATTTTGTAAAGGAAACTTAGAAAATAAAGGTGGCTGCCTTCAATATAGGCCTAAAGTACAGGGGGAAATCCTGGTTTGTGTTCATAATACGGCCCTCGGAGGAATTTGAAGTGGCCCTTCGAATGAAAAAGGTTCCCCACCCCTGCATTACATTGACCAACTCTCTAACCACTAGGCCACGGCTGCACATCAGTGGCAGTAGCCAGGCCGTGCCCTCCTAGTGACGCAACATCTTCAGCGTTGCTTCTAGTCAGGCCAAAAGCAATACAAACATCGTTTCTGAGCTCCCGAAAAAAAGGGGAACTCCTCCCACTTTTTTGGGAAGCAATCAACCATTAGCAAACTAAGGGAGGCAGGTCAACCATGCCGTTTGGGAAATGTTCATTGTTATGCTCTTGGTCAGCCCAAGTCTCGAAGAGATTTGAAAGTCGATGATAATCAGGCTACAGTGGCACAGGTGTTGGACAAAATAAAATAACTGAAGTAAATAATAAATGTCCGCAACATTGGTAATGCTCGCAGTTGTTTAATGGCAACCCGTGGTTGCACTTGAAGAAGGACTGAGGTCCGAAACGTCGTGCCATTAAACAACTGGGAGCATTAACAGTGTTACTGACATGTATTATTTACCTCTGACTGTACCTTTTCCCCAAAATCGGGCAGCCGTGGCCTAGTGGTTAGAGAGTTGGTCTTTCAATCTAGGGGTTGCCGGTTCGGATCCCCCCTGACCTCTCCCTACATCTCCTGCCATGGCTGAAGTGCCCTTGAGCAAGGCACCTAACCCCACAATGCTCCAGGGACTGGAACTAATACCCTGAAAAATAATAGCTGTAAGTCGCTTTGAATAAATGAAAGCGTCGGCTAAGTGCAATGTAATGTAATGCAAAACTTAGCTTAGGTACTCAGCAGGTGTTTTAGCATGCAGGTGTTCTGGGCACCAAGGGGTTAAACTGTAGCCTGACACTGTGAAGGGACTGTGTGCTGATCAGTCAGCAGAATTCAGGGAATATTAAACTGTGTACTGGCCCGCACTATTGAAGTACTTGAAGAAGTGTGGAGCGCCATTACTGAGGGTGACGCTCACACACTTACTCACACACACTTGAGGCCTGCAAATGCCAGCCCAGCACACACGAGACACTCACACACTTGATTTCTGCAAACACAGGCCTAGCGCAAAGGTCCGCAAATGCCAGAAACACATCAGGTCATACACACACACACTTCGATGCAGATCACTCACTTTTTATTCACATTTACAAGCCCATCTTATTGTAGTGAAAATAAGACTTGAGCTATGTTTAGCTTTGTAATACTGTTACAAATATAGCCTATTGCTAGCTAGCTTGTCTTGGAAAAGTAGAAATCCCCCTCGCGAACCACCTGAGCTCTGTCGCGAACCACCACTGGTCTCCATGCCACACTTTGAGAACCACTGCCTTGCATAAAACCATGTGATCAGAGATAAAGGAATAGAGTAACTGTGTTTCATCTCCGGCTCTAGTGATATTCATCCAATAGGATGTGGGATTCAGAGGAATGAGGAAGTGATGTGGAGCTCGCT
>NC_085867.1:44998114-45000614 GCF_034702125.1 Engraulis encrasicolus
GTGTTGTGTTAATGGGCATGTGTTGTGTTGTGTCGAGATGTTGTGTTGAGATGTGTTGTGTTGTGTTAATGGGCATGTGTTGTGTTGTGTTGTGTTGTGTTGTGTTGTGTTGTGTTGTGTTGTGTTGTGTTAATTGCCATGTGCTGTGTTGTGTTGTGTTGTGTCGAGATGTTGTGTTGAGATGTTGTGTTGAGATGTGTTGTGTTGTGTTAATGGGCATGTGTTGTGTTAATGGGCATGTGTTGTGTTGTGTTGTGTTGTGTTGTGTTGTGTTGTGTTGTGTTGTGTTGTGTTGTGTTAATGGGCATGTGTTGTGTTAATGGGCATGTGTTGTGTTAATGGGCATGTGTTGTGTTGTGTTGTGTTGTGTTGTGTTGTGTTGTGTTGTGTTGTGTTGTGTTGTGTTGTGTTGTGTTAATGGGCATGTGTTGTGTTGTGTTGTGTTGTGTTAATGGGCATGTGCTATGGACTGCCTTTTCACTAGACTACCCCAAGCTGTGGTGTGTGTGAGTGCGTTACAATATGCGACCTTGCCTCCTCCACTTGTGCTTGTCTCCTCGTACCAGGAAGTAATAAGTCATGATGACATCACTGACAACAGCATTATATTTCAATATCTTGCAAAAGCTCAATTGTAAAGCCTTCTTCTCATTTGCAATTGGGATGGTGAATGAAAAACAGTCCCTCAAAAGTTGTTGTGGCTAGGCTGACAGCTGGGGAACTGTGTCATTTTCTCCACGGAGGAGGGGCCAGGAGGTGGGGCAAGGCCACAAGCACAAGCGGAGGGAGCAAGGTCGCATATTGTAACTAGGGGTGGTACTGTTCACAAAATTCACGGTTCGGTTCATATCACGGTGTCAAGGTCACGGTTTTCGGTTCTCTACGGTTCTTTTTTTTGTTCATGATAAATGATGCACTGGGAATATTAAACAATATTTATATAACTGCAGTTAAAAAGTGATGTATAGGCTTATAATAGGCTTATTGTATAGGCTCATAATTTGAAAATGGTGTGATTTTAATTGTGTCATCCTCTGATTGGTCTTATACGATAATGTTTTAATCAGAGAGACTGGATAAGATACTCCTAGAATGTCTGTTTTACATATTTTTCTGGGCAGCACATGAATTGCGGTTTGCGACGGATTGCACGGTTCGGTTCGGTATGTGTGTGAATTGTACGGTTTCGGTTTTCGGTGCGGTTTGTGCCATCCCTAATTGTAACGCACTGTGTGTGTGTGTGTGTGTGTGCGTGTGTGTTTAGGGTTGTGGTGAGTTCTTCCTATTCTGACCAGACCCAGTCACTCTGGAACCTGTGACAACATACGCACGCACACGCGCGCGCACACACACACACACACACACACATACATGCAGACACACGCAGACATACACACGTACAGTACATCATGGGCGGACACTAGTATTCAAGTATGTCTGTCCTCCGTCTTGGTCCTTATGTGTCTTCAGGTGGGCAAAGAGGACAATACTGGACCCAAACACACACACACACACACACACACACACACACACACACACACACACACACACACACACACACACACACACACACACACACACACACACACACACACACACACACACACACACACACACAGAAACTAAGTGCCAGGCGAGAAATCTGCTGCCCATATCTTTTTTCTTACTCTCGTCTTATGACACACACACATACACATACACATACACATACACATACACATACACACACACACACACACACACACATACACATACACATACACATACACATACACATACACATACACATACACCACACACCACACACCACACACACACACACACTCTCACATGTTACAGCTGAGTGCAAATCTCATGTGAATGCAGAAGCTCCAAACTTCCACTTGGCCCTCCCCTTGAGGCAACACACACACACACACACACACACACACACACACACACACACACACACACACACACACACACACACACACACACACACACACACACACACACGGGCGTCAGCTGACCCAATGCTATACATGGGCACAGTAGAGAGATAATGCTAGTGCTCAAAGTGCGCAGGCAAAACTTTTTTTTTTTCAAAAAGCTTTTAAATTAATTGTTTTATTGCAAGTAGTGCATGTGCACTATTTTGTCCGCATTCTGTAGATTACGCTGTATGCTAAACTTGATCTAAACTCCAAGATAACAAGGTTGTTTATTTTTTGTGAAACTCATACCGGGGAACAGTAAATCAATACCCAGACACATGCCCCTGTAAAATAGGTCTAGCAACGCCCCTGCACACACACACACACACACACACACACACACACACAGACAGACAGACAGACAGACAGACAGACAGACAGACAGACAGACAGACAGACAGACAGACAGACAGACAGACAGACAGATGCACACACAGAGACAGACAGATGCACACACAGAGACAGACAGATGCACACACAGAGACAGACAGATGCACACACACAGACAGACAGATGCACACACACAG
>NC_085867.1:45018114-45023114 GCF_034702125.1 Engraulis encrasicolus
TTCGAGACATGCAGTAGGGTCAAAGACGTTTAAAATGGCATTGTCATTCAGTGTAACGGATGCCTTCTGCTGACTGTAACGGTTAAAAAAAACCATGATTTTTAAATTGTTTCAAGTGAATGGATGACAGCCAAGGCTAGGTATCCGTTACACTGAATGACAATTTCATTTTACACGTCTTTGACCCAGTAGTGAAGCCACTTATGGCACTGATGGAGCCTTCAGGCCGACTGAGAACCGTGCCGATTGCCCGTTACCGTGTCGATGCCCGTTAGCGCACCTAATCGCCAAACGACCGGCGTGTTCATGGCCGTAGCTCATGTTGCCACGGGCAACGCTTCCAACATTTCACTGGTCCACACACTTCAGCTGAAGCACCAACTCTACTACCTAACACACACACACACACAAACACACACACAGTGGCAAGCTCTAGTAGCCCCCTTGCCACATACCCCCAACACCCCCCTCATCACTCACCACATTGCCACACGTCATTGGAAACTACTGTGTTGTCACTTCAGGAGTCCATTGTCTCCATTTTTATTTTTATTTTTATTTTTAATCCTGTCTTGTGTTTTTTAAGGTGCTTCGACCTTGGGTGCAGTCTAAGTGTGCGTGCGTGCGTGTGTGCGTGTGTGTGTGTTTGTGTGTGTGGTTAGTGTTGACTGTACAGGTTAGGTATTCCTGTTGTATCTGCTGTTTAGTCCTCCAGAAGCCAACCCCCAGACTTCAGAAGTCTGTAAATGTAAAATAAATGTAAAGTGTAATATTAATGTAAATGTTGAAGTCTTCACCTTTCTGCACTGGAGCACTCTTTAGCGCTCTAAATAGTCATTCAAAAGGAAACGAGTCTTCACTGTCGGACTGTCATAAGGACACAAGTCATCCGAGCTCTAAATAGTCCTGTTCATGAAAACACCTCATCAGTGATCTCATGCTCTGTCAGATGGACACAATTCTTCAGTTCTGGAGCTCTGGAAAAGAGTCTTCAATTCTCTAATGCTCCCTTTGAAAGACATAAGCCTTCAGTGATGGACTGTTCCCCTAACCCTGGAGTCCCTATACTGTTCCCCTAAGCCTGGAGTGCTGGGCTGGGCTGTTCCCCTAACCCTGGATTCCTGGGCTGTTCCCATAAGCCTTCAGCGCTGGCCTGTTCCCTCGGGAGTGATGTTGCTGTGCGTGTCTGCCTATGACTGTCAGAGTCACATGTCCCCATGAGCTGTGGTGTGATATGTATGTGTGCGTGTGCGCGCACCTGTGTACATTTTTTTCTCCCTTGTTTATATATATATATATATATATATATATATATATATATATATAAGAAATGGACAGCCTATGTGTATAAAAGAGATTGTTGTATTATAGTGCTGAAACGTGGGGAGCTGGACTTTGTGTTTTTGTTTTTGTCTTTTAGAGTAGAGTTACTTTAATTCATCCCAAAAAGGGGGACAGACAGTGTTGTCACTACGGTAAATAATCTAATAGAAGAGCCGTCACTACAGCAGAGGGGTTATAAAATGAGGACTCCAGGCTCTTTTATTAGATGATTTACCACTCCATCAAGGTTAACTTAACAATGCCACAGCACTGTATTCCAATATATCCCAATGCCACAGCACCGTATTCCAATATATCCCAATATCACAGCAACCGTATTCCAGTATATCCCAATATCACAGCAACCGTATCCCAATATATCCCAATATCACAGCACCGTATTCCAATTCCAATATCACAGCACCGTATTCCAATGTCCTATCAATATCAGTATCTACTGTACCGATAACGTGTGTCTGCAGTACATGCACGTGTGTGTTAATGAGAGCGTGTCAAAGAGTGTGTATGTACAGTAGGTGAGCGCACCTGTAGATGCATATGTGTGTGTGTACGTGGGCGCACCTGTGCGTGCGTGTGATGACTGCTGGTCTTTACCCCACCAAGCTGCAGTGTTTCTATTAGCAGGTACACACACACACACACACACACACACACACACTCCCCTGAAAGTGTAGAGTGCCATCGTCTCAGAGCCAATCCTTATGATGACGCAGTTTTGCCTAGTGACATTGAAGTGGCCATATGGAGCGCTACTGTGTGCATGTGTGTCTTCATGCTATAGTGGCCATGAAGGCGTGCGCGTGTGCCTTGAGGACCACTGGCCTGCTGCTTTAATAGCAACTGACCCGCCCACATTCGGCTACTAGCCCCACCCACTGCTATCTCCATAGCAACAGGCAGGAGCTTTAGTGTAGTGGTGCTGTTCATATCATATCACCCTCTCAGGCTAAGCCCCGTCCCCACACCGGTTCCGCCAAAGTGTGGAGCACTGCTCTGCCAGTGTTGGGTTCCACTGTTCTCAATACAACCCCGCACCACTGGTGCCGATGTCCCTGGATGTCTGGATATCTGTGCCGGTGTGCAGGGTTGCATAGGAAACAGTGGAGTCGAACCCGGCGTAGCAGCCCAGTGCCCTACCTACCATTAGAGCCACGTTTTCAATACAACCCTGGGGTGGATTTCTCGAAGCCAAACTTGCTTACTACATTAGCTACTTTGTTGTTTCCAATACATTTTCCCATTGGCAACTACCAAAGTTGCTAACAGGCTAGCAACTTCTCTTTTGAGAAACTCACCCCTGCACATGGAGCCATGGATTTCTATTTTGTCTGAGCCACCCCATTCTGGATGATCCATGCTCTGCTGTGGTGAAATTGTCCATTTATGCTGTTTATAGCACGTCTGTGCCAGCAGAGATTCTAGGAGTTTTATAGAGATATGACTAATAATATCTCTATGTAATAGGTTGCTATGGGCACCTAACGTGACCAGGTTCCGGTCTGCCTAAAGGGGCGTGTCATAATACTCCTATATTGAACAGGACAGTCCTTTGGTCTGCCTCTCCCCCCACCCGACCCCCTTGTGACAGTAGAACCCGGACGGAAACAATGGGCCAACGGAGCCTCTCTCTTATCTACTCTCTCTGACGCCAGTGTGGGGTGGTAACCGAAAATGTCAGAACTTGATAATGTTCCGCAGTGCTGTTGGAAACGGTGTTCGCAGACCCCTTAACACATCAGCTACAGCAGTTGGCCACACCCCTCCTGTTTTCTATGGCAGCAGAAGGCCACACCCCTCCTGGTTGCTATGGGAGTAGGCCACACCCCTCCTGGTTGCTAAGGATGTAAACGAAGTCTGGTCATGATCCACCATTTTGTCCGTTGAAATGTGTTGTATACAGTTTTTTTCCCTGTTTTTTAAGAAAAAGAAATTAAAAAAATATGAGTATAAAATTGTATATTTCTGAGGTTTGGTTGATATCGTTACATTACACTGCTTATCATAAGTTAATTTATTGACAGGCTGGGTGGTGTGCGTGCGTGTGTGTGTGTGTGTGTGTTTGTAAGAGGCCTGCAAACGTCAGGTGTGTGTGTCTGCGTGCGTGCGTGAGAGACAGAGAGGCCTGTGTGCGTCAGGGCAGTGTATAGTAAGGCTGGACGAACTTCACCAAGTTGTAATCTTTGGCATTTTGTAGCGCGCTGTACATTGCTGAGCATATTATTATTATATAATTATATATATACACATAGTATAACAGGGCTGGACTGGGGCGAAATGTCACGCCGGGCATTTTCATCAAATACCGGTCCGCCAGGCATTGAAAGAGTCAATGAAGCCTGTGACCACATTCTCAGTCCTCTATTACAAGCTATTTTGACCACAACAGCGAAAATGAATTTGTAAGTCTGACTAAGAGAGGTCAGCTGTAGCGCTATGAGGACTGATACCACTGCACTGAGGGGAGGGCCAGGCCAACGTCATCAACGGGCCCAAATGCCCTGTATGTCCTAAAGTCAATCCAGCCATGTAGTGTAATTCTATTCTCCTGTAATCTGGCGTTTTTTTGTAGAGCTGCTGTACATTATGCTGCGTGAGTGTTGCATATCTGGTTGTATCATAATGCAGGATGTCCTCAAAGTCACAGCTGGAGTCTGTGTTCAAATTAAAACGTTATCAAACCACAAGTTCATTGCTGCCGCCCCGTGTCATTGGTGTGTTTTGTTTTCTTTGTTGAGGTGTGTGTCTGTACATGTGCGTGAATATTTAGCCTACTAAAAAGTGAATTAACATTTACTAGCATGACCAAAGCAGCCTGCAGTAAGTTCTTCAGTTGAAAATGTCAATTTTTGGGAGTTCAAAATGCCCGACAATGAAGAAGATCCCCCTCTGCATGTACCATATTAAAAGCACTATTTCCCCAGTCATAATGAATACTTTCACCTTTGTGAAAAAGGTGACATTTGTGAATGGGCAGCATGAATTATACTGAGTAAATATTACACATTTTTCATACATGAAAAGGGGGATCTTTCAGTAAATATTAGTTCATTAGAAACAGATTTGTATTTGTATTTTATTCAGATTTGTATTTTTGAAACAGACTGTATTTTAACGCAATGATTATGTCACATATGTCCTACTGTCTAGCTAGTTGGGCATCAGCAAATATCACAACCTTAAAAGCCATTAAAACATTATACAAACAAGCACTGAAAATTTTGGATAGAAAGCCCAAAACTTATCATCACTGTAAAGTACTGAAAAAACATAAACTGTCGGACTGGGAACTACATTAAATATAATGATTCAGTTTTACTATATAAAATTCTCCATGGCCTGGCCCCTCCTCCTCTACAGATATTTATTACAAAAAGTATAAATAGGGCTACCAGAGCCAGTTCTAGGGGTGATTCCTCTGTTCCATTTAGAAAGAGCGCTTTTAGTCAGGCTGTTTTCTCTTACAGAGTCTCTCACACCTGGAACACAATTCCCAGTATAATTAGAGAACTGCCAACATACATTTAACATTTAATAATAAATAAACTTGAAACTTGAATTTATGACAGGTGTTGCATAGCCTACATCAGGGGTGGGCAAACTCAGGCCCGAGGGCCGCATGCAGCCTGCTGAGCTATTTCATCTTGCCTTTTCAATCC
>NC_085867.1:45025614-45028114 GCF_034702125.1 Engraulis encrasicolus
CTCTCACTTCGCTGCTCCTCATCTCTCTCTCTCTCTCTCTCTCTCTCTCTCTCTCCTCTGATCATCTCTCTCATTCACTCACTCTACTCTTCCTCTCTCTCATCCTCTTGTTCATTCACTACTCTGTTCCTCTCTCACACTCGTCTGTTGTTCCGTCTGGTCTTCCACTCAATGGAGCATCTGTTAGCTCTAGAATTAGCCTAGCGCTAATGGCAACAGCTATTAGTCTAGCACTAATGATAACAGTCAGTAGCCTAGCGCTAATGATAATTCCTATTTGCCTAACACCAATGATATCAGTTATTAACCTACTGAGAACAGTGCTAATGTAATAAACAGTGCTAATATTAAACTAGACTGGCAGTGGGTCTCGTGAATTTCAGATTTGCGACCGCCCTCAAATCGCCATCTTACCCCAGACTCACGTAAAATGCAATGACGTCATCTAACGACTTCTAGGCGCTTCTGTCTGGGCTCGTGTTGTTACTATGGTTGCCATAGCGTCTTCAGGAAAGAACTTCAGGAAACGTCTTCAGTTGTGGGATTCTGGGTGTCCAATAAAATGTTTGGTGGTAATGAGGCTAATTCTTTTCCTTGAGTGATAATGTTGGTGTAATGACTTGTGAAAATCTTGCCCAAAATGTTTGAAATCCACTTTAATAACTTTGTAGTCACAGTTTGGAATCGTATGCAATTCTATGGCTCACAGCTGAGATAGTCTGGGGTAACATGGCGCTGCTGAGTCCAATTTTCTGCTACTGATTAGAAGCGTCCACTGCCAGTCTTTAGTGTGCTTAGCCTAGCCCCCCCCACCGCCCGTGTTAGCAGTTAGCCTAGTGTGCCTAGCCTACCCCCGTGTGTTAGCAGTTAGGATAGTGTGCCTAGCCTAGCCCCCCCCCCCCCCCCCCGTGTGTTAGCAGTTAGCCTAGTACTAGGGGCCTAGGGAGAGGAGAGGAGAGGAGAGGAGAGGAGAGGGGAGGGGGAGAGTGTGTAGGCTAGGCAGGAGAGGAGAGAGGAGTGGAGAAGAGGGGAGTGTGTGTGTGTGTGTGGAGAGAGAGGAGAGGAGTGTGTGGATGGCAGCCAAAGCTCCCACTCAATGCCTCCATTTGTTACCAGTGTGCGTGCGTGTGCGTGTGCGTGCATGTGCATGCGTGTGTGTGCGTGCGTGCGTGCGTGTGTGTAGTGTGTAGACTTTTTTTCCCATCCTGTCAACATCCGTTTTTCTGAAGAGCTCTGGCAGCAAGAGGAAAGGCAATCAGGAGGTCATTAGTGGAGAAGGGCCGCGTGGTGTGTGTGTGTGTGTGTGTGTGTGTGTGTGTGTGTGTGTGTGTGTGTGTGTGTGTGTGTGTGTGTGTGTGTGTGTGTGTGTGTGTGTGTGTGTGTGTGTGTGTGTGTGTGTCGGCTAACTGCAGGGACGGGTCATGACTCCATGGGCCTCTGGGCCAGACAACAAGAAAGGGCCCCCTCCAGATGTTAGAGACCCTATATTGTTGGGCATTCAGGTGTTTTTCCCCTGAAAATATGTGAAAATAGAGTTGTTAAAAGTGTGATTTTACACAACATGAGAAAGGAAATTTAGAGGATTGGGCTTCAGGGCCCTCTGGACTCTTGGGCCCCTGGGCCTGGGCCCGGTAGGCCCTTGCAGTAATCCTTCCTTGGCTAACTGGTCTGTAGCTCAGAGGCCATGCTAGGCAAGGTTGCCAGATCTGATGATATCCACTCCAAACAAATGGGTTAAGACCCGCCTGTACGGGCGGGACGTTTCGGAGCTGGTCCATTCTCAATGTCTCCAGTAGGACAATGTCTTTAGTAGGTCCTACTGGAGACATTGAGAATGGACTAGCTCCGAAACGTCTGTTTCTCCAGTTAAACCTCGGACTTCAGTTGTTAAAATTTTCAGCTTTAATACACTTTTTCACACAAGCCTTGTGTGCGCCTCCTTTTTTCCTATTATCTTAAGCGGTACGAGTGCCAGACTTGTAGCCCAAAGGTTGCCGGTTTGACTCCCGACCCGCCAGGTTGGTGGGGAGAGTAATTAACCAGTGCTCTCCCTCCCCCATTCTCCTCCTCCAGAGGTACCCTGGGCATGGTACAGAACAGTCCCATTGCTGCCTTTTGGGCATCATCGGGGGATGCCCCACACACACACTTTCACGGGTGAGGCATAAATTAAGTTGGAGTTGGAGTTGGAGTTTCCCAGTTGGGCTTTCTACTTCTCTTCTTTCTAATTTTCTAACCTGAATGCATCAAACTGGCAAAGTTCGCATGCCAACTGCCTAGCAAAAATCTTACTGCTTCGTCACGAGCGAGCCTATTGTCATTGTGATACTGCACATATCACATACAACAACATTACATTACATTGCATTGCATTTGAGAGAAGAACAGCAGGATGTTACAGTCAGAGGGGCTGATGGAAGTCGGCACTATGCCTCTAACATGAGTCATACCGAGTGTGTGTGTGTGTGTGTGTGTGTGTGTGTGTGTGTGTGTGTGTGTG
>NC_085867.1:45033114-45055614 GCF_034702125.1 Engraulis encrasicolus
GTGTGTGTGTGTGTGTGTGTGTGTGTGTGTGTGTCTTCTTTATTTGGAAAAACATCCTGGGCTTGATTTGGTTATGGCCACGATGCTTTGGTTAAGTTAACATGTAAAAAGACTCCAACAGGGAGAGTCAGTGTGTGTGTAGGTCAGGACATAGGCTAGCACAGTGGTTCTCAAATTTTTTGTGTGAAGTACTAGTGGTGTGGATCGGCACTGCCCTCACGATCCGATTCGATCACGATTCAGGAGGTAGTAGATCCGATTCGATTCCATTCTATTAGATCCAATCCGATTCGATTCAATTCTTCAATGCATTGCAATGCATTACATTTCTACTGAACGCAAAGCAAATGTTCAGCCATGATGAGGAAATACAAGTAGTCAGATACTGAGCAACAATTTATTGGCTGTTTTCTGTATCAGTCTGTATCAGTCTTGCAATGTTTTGAAGTGTTTTTATGTGTAAGTGTTAATTTAAGTGTAATAAGTGTTAATAATTGTGTAATAAGTGTTTTAAGTTAGTAAGTGTTAATAAGTGTTTTAATTTAACATTCATTTGCTCCCGAAATATCCATGGAAGTAATTGAAACTTAAAAAAATTGCCGGATTGATTCTGGAACTTGCTGGATCTGGATCTGGATCGTCCATGCCCCGGATCGATCCGGATCGCCGAATCGATCATTGTTGACACCACTATGAAGTACCACCTGAGAAAATATTGAGCTCTTCGACTACCACCTTGACAACCAACATTAGAATATCGCAGTAAAGGCCTTCCCTATTAACTTTTGCCAGTAAATACAGGAGAGGTTCATAATGGCATCAACAGCTACTTTCACATTCAGTGCAAGTTTGTTTTTAAACTTCTTGCTTGCCTAGTATTATTCTGCATTATACAGATTCATACAGTTCAATATTACAGAATGTGAGACCAAAGAGATATTTTCAACTGCAACAACTTGATCAGTCTTCAAATCAATGCACAAAAACGAATTCTTCCAAGTACCACCAGAGATGTCTCAAGTACCACCAGTGGTACACGTACCACAGTTTGAGCACCACTGGTCTAGCATAAAGCCAAGACAGGGCATCATATCGCACTACAGTAGCCTAACCCAGTGTTTCCCAACTAGGGGCACGTGTACCACTTGGGGGACTCGAGCACTGCAGGGGGTACTTGGAAAATGTAATTTTAACAACTATTTGGAGCTTATTTACATTAGGATAGAGAAAGTGGTATAGAACTTCACTTAGGGGTTACTCATGGCACACGAAAAGGCTTGGGAGTACTCAAGACAAAAAAGGTTGGGAAACACTGCCCTAACCAACTTTCACCTACCTACAGGGTATTGGTTACAGTCCCTGGAGCCATGTGGGGTGGGTGGTTAGGTGCCTTTCTCAAGGGCACCTCAGCCATGAAGTGTGGGAAGGAGTGGAAGGGGTGGGATTCAAACCTGCAACCCTCTGATCTAAAGCCCATCTCCTTAACCACTAGGCCACAGGTGCCCAACCCCGACCGGTTGCCAAATCAGCCAGGGCAGGGGCAGGCGGAGCAGCAGAGTGTCAGACTCACCCCCCTCACATACGACATGAGATGAGATCTTGCCTTCAGGCAGGAGGTTCAGGCTGCCTTCATAATAGAGCTGGAAGAAGTACTGAAGTTGTGTACTTAAGTAAAAGTAGAAGTACCCTGCGACAAAATTACTCAAGTGAAAGTAAAAGTTGTACACTAAAAATGTACTTAAGTAAAAGTCATAAGTACTAACTTTTAAATGTACTTTTTGAGTACAAAAGTACAAGTATGTTGATCCAATAGGAAAAAAATGCTGCAACGGTTTTCGGTTCTATTTGAACATGACGATGGAGTCCTGTTCATGTTTTTTAAAGTATCTTTTCTGTCTGGGTGTCAGTTTGGAAGAGGGGCTTGGTCCCTCCTCCCTGCCAGCAGCTGAGGCTACTCAAATATCCACGAAACACAACAGGAAAACCTATAAATGTAACTACTAACGAAGTCTTCTTCTAGAAATGTAAGGAGCAGAAAGTACAAGTAATTGTCAAAAAAATGTAATTGAGTAAAAGTAAAAGTCTGCATTTTTATTTTTACTCAAATAAGTACAAAATAAAAAAAAAACTACTTAAGTACACTGCCCTACATTTTCAGAACGCAGTATAATTCAAAATGGCAAACTTTAAAATTTCCGTTCTGGCCACGCGACTGTGTTAGAGGTAAAGTGGTGATGACACTTCCATATAGGCTAATACTCTTTTATGGTGGAAATTTATGCACACAAGAAAAAAGCAAAAAAAACAACATTTTCATTTCTTTTTAGCTGAAAAATCATTATACTGCGCTCTGTTGTGGTATTACTGTCTACACCAAAACCATGGTGTCATTGGAGAAGTGCAGTAAAATTATACTGCGTTCTTGGCTAGTACGACGTAACCTCCTAAAACCAAAAAGCGCAGTATAATCAGTTTTTATCGTTTTTTTCCAAAACGGACCAAGTTGGACCAAAACATTTTAACACAAGAAAAAGAAGGTATTTTAAAGCCAATTTCTGGTGTAAACCCATTTTCGACCATTTTCAAGATACTGCATTCTGATATTGTAGGGCAGTACAGTACCGAAGTAAGAATACTTAGTTACGTTCCACCTCTGCTTCATTCCCAATATTTTATTCCATTATTTATCTTGTTTTGCTATACTTTTCCCACCAAGATGCTGCCCCCCCCCCTTGAAAACCACTGTGATGCAGTGTGTGTGTGTGTGTGTGTGTGTGTGTGTGTGTGTGTGTGTGTGTGTGTGTGTGTGTGTGTGTGTGTGTGTGTGTGTGTGTGTGTGTGTGCCTGCGTGCGTGCGTGCGTGCGTGCGTGCGTGCGTGCGTGCGTGTGTATTTGTGGAGGATGGCAGACCCAGACATAGATGTGTGTTTGTGTGTGTGTGTGTGTGTGTGTGTGTGTGTGTGTGTGTGTGTGTGTGTGTGTGTGTGTGTGTGTGTGTGTGTGTGTGTGTGTGTGTGTGTGTGTGTGTGTGTGTGATACAGTATTAGCAGAGAGAGTAGAGAGAGAGAGGTTCCATTGGCCCATTGTTTCCGGGTTCTATTATTGGGGGGGAAATCCCCCTTTAGGCAGACCTAGGCAGACCTAGGCAGACCTAAGGACTGTTCTATTCAATGCAAGGAGCATTATGACACGCCCCTTTAGGCAGACCGGAACCTGGTCATGTTAGGTGTCCATAGAAACCTATTATGTTGGCATATCTCTATACTTAAAGAATCTCTGGTATTAGAGCTGATGGCTCTGGTGCCAAAGGCAATGCTGCCATCTAGTGGCCAAGAGGGAACACTGCACCTCAGCACACCACATCAGAGTGGTAGCTACTGATGTCTCCACGGAAACGGACAGAATAAATTAGACTTCATACACAACAATTTTCCATTTACACACCAATTCATTGGGTACACCTTGGTAGCACCGGGTTGAACCCCCTTTTCCCACTGCCTTAACGAAGCGTTTAAATTTGCTGGTGCCAGAATGGCAATCACCAAGTCATAGTGCATTACTAAAGGCCCTGTGTTATATTATAGTATGGTAATTAACCTTTCAATTGCTACGTTTACATGACAAGTTTAATTCCGACTTAATAATTCAGAATTACATAGTTCAGTCGAGTTTCCTTTGATCTTTCCTTTAATTCCTAATTAAGGGGTGTTTACATGACGTTTTCAAAGAGGAATTAAGTTTTATTCAGAATTAAAGTCAGTTAATTCTGAATTAAATGCCTCATGTAAACGTAGCAATTGATATGACCGTGTGCCTCTGGAGGCATTATGGCATTATGGGGCTACCTGCCTGCAGCAGGTTGCACGTTTGTAAACACCCCCGGCGGTGTGCAGTGCGCCCCTGGCTGCGGCCTCTTCAACCTCTGATTTTTGGAAATTGCTGTCGGTCAAAAAATGAGCTCAAGTGGTTGGCTGCTTAGCATCTTGCCCCTCCTCACATCACGAATGTTTGATCTTATAAATGATACTCTACTGTACTTTACTCTCTACTAATGTATACTCAGGTGGTACTGAAGGCTATGGAATTACAACAGTGCTAATAACAGCTCAAAATAGGTTCAACATGCTGTGTGTTCAGTAGTGGTGTCAACAATGATCGATTCGGCGATGCAATCCAATGCGGGGGCATGGATGATCCAGAATCGATCCGGCAAGTTCCAGAATCGATCCAGCAATTACTTTCATGGATATTTCGGGAGCAAATGAATGTTAATTTAAATAAAAGCACTTCCAAACATTGCAAGACTGATACAGACTGATTCAGAAAAGAGCCGATAAATTGTTGCTCAGTATCTGACTACTTGTATTGCCTCATCATGACTAATTAAACATTTGCTTTGCTTTCAGTAGAAAAGTAATGCATTGCAATGCATTGTAGAATTGAATCGGATCGCATAGAATCGAATCGAAACTCTACCTCCCGAATCGTGATCGGATCGGATCGTGAAGGCAGTGCCGATCCACACCACTAGTGTTCAGAGATGCTCTGCATATCTTGGTTATAAAGCGTGTTCATTTGAGTTTCAATCAACTCAATCATCATATTTCTATCTCATATACAGTATATTGGTATTTTATGACTTTATTTAGGACAGGATAGTGAGCGAGTGACAGGAAACGTAAGAGAGAGAGATGGGGAAGGGACGGCAAAGGACCCAGACCGGAATTGAACCGGGGTCACCAGCATAGCAGCCCAGTGCCCCTACCATTAGAGCCATGGTAAGGCCCAGAAATTCTGATAAAGTTTTTGGTGAGAGCCCACACACCTCGAATGTTTCTTTTTCAGCAGGTGCAGCTTTTCAAGGTACTCCAGTCTTCATTTAACTCAAGGAAGAGTGTGACACTGCTTCTTCACAGTTCACCACTTTATTTTCTTTTGTCTTTGGTGCTGACGTTTCGGCACTAGGCCTTCATCAGAGTAACGGCCCAGAAATTTCCCTGTGAACAGAATGGAGCGATGGTGTGTGTGTGATGAATTACCTGTTGGAAGGAATCTGTGTCTCTTTTCTTAACTTTTACTGTTAGTTTTGGCATCTTTTTGCATTTCTCCAATTATGTTGATTTCCCCCCTTGGCCAAATAAGGGCCTGGGAGGTTCACTTCCTCTAGACTGCAGCCATATCTAGCCTGTCTGCGTAGCTCATGGTTTGATAGACTGAGCAATGGCAGACTGATCTCTGTGTGTGTGTGTGTGTGTGTGTGTGTGTGTGTGTGTGTGTGTGTGTGTGT
Organism: Engraulis encrasicolus; assembly: GCF_034702125.1. Classification (NCBI taxonomy): domain Eukaryota; kingdom Metazoa; phylum Chordata; class Actinopteri; order Clupeiformes; family Engraulidae; genus Engraulis; species Engraulis encrasicolus. The sequence goes on from NC_085867.1 coordinate 45,038,402, forward strand.
GTGTGTGTGTGTGTGCGTGCGTGCGTGCGTGCGTGCGTGCGTGCGTGTGTGTGCTAGGTCGCTATAGCCACTCGGGGTCAAACCTATGTTCCCCGGGTCCTATGTTCCCCGCAACCGGGGAACTTAAGATCCTTTTTTTCAAAAAGGTTCTTTGCTCCCCACTGCTTCCAAGTAGACTGCTGCCGCATGGTTAAGTGCAGGTTGTTGCTGCACCTGTGACAGGTTAGGTTTAGGGATAGTTTCGGTCAGGGCACAAATTTACAACATTGCATTAGGTTTGGGGATGGTTTTGGGAAGGGCACAATTTGAAAACTCGGAAACATTGCATTTCTGACAGGTTAAGTTTAGGGATGGTTTTGGGAAGGGTTAGATAGAATGCGGGGAACATAGAACCCTCTTTTAGAAAAAGGGCCCTCAGTTCCTCGGTCCGGAGAACGGGAGCGTACCTATGTTCCGGTAGAGGGGAACATAGGACCCGGGGAACATAGGACCTGGGAAACATAGGGATGACCCCCGGAGAACACAGGACCCGGGGGGGAATATAGTTACACTCCCAGCTACTCTATCTGCATAGTAGTGGAGCTGAACTGTGTGGATGCCCTCTGGGCCGTGAGGATGAGGACCAATTAGACCTGTGGTGTGGATGCAAAATATGGGAGTGTGTGTGTGTGTGTGTGTGTGTGTGTGTGTGCTGTACAAAGTTGCCGTTGACAGTGCAAAAGAAGGCAGAGAGCAGCCACACACACACACACACACACACACACACACACACACACACACACACACACACACACACACACACACGCACACACACACACACACACACAGCCCTTTGGCTTCCAGAGCAGGAGCCAGAAGCGTAAACAAACAAACAGACAAACAAATAAAGAAAGGAATCCAAAGTGCGGAAGAGACGAGAAGAGAAGAGAGAAAAGAAGGAAGGACACGGAGACTGTGAGAGCTGCGAGAAATTTCTGATGACACTTGTGACATTTATTAAGGTAAGGAAGCTACGGAAGGTAAGGCATGCTACAATATAAATGTGGAGCAGGAGACCAGCAGAGCGCCCCCTAGTGGCACAAGAAGCTGGTTCAGGAGTAAACCAGGTTAAGCTAACCTTGTGGTAGAGGTAAATCACCTAATAGAAGAGCCTGGAGTCCTCATTTTCTTCACTAAATGATGCCCGCAGGTGTGTCTTATTAGAAGGTTTACCACTCCCTGTAGGTTAACTAAGCCTGATTTATCACTTAACCATGTTCTTAGTATTATCCCCCCCTGAGTGCGTTTCTCGAAAGCGTAGTTGTTAGCAGGCAGCCAGTTAGAAACTTGGCAAGTTGCTAATGAGAAATTGCATTGCAAAACAACAAAGTACGTGGCTCACGTACTGTAGCTAGCAACTATGCTTTTAAGAAATGCACATCAGTGGAGTGGACTGCCATCTAGTGGTCTGGTGCAGAGTACAGCACCCTCTGGTGGTCATGGTGAAGCATGGGGAGGAGGAGAGGAGAAACAAGGGGAGCAGGAGCAGTCACCGCGCGTCACACCACAAGCGGCCTAGAGACACCATGGCAACCCAGATGCATCATGGCAGCCAGAGACACCATGGCAACCAGAGGCACCATGGCAACCAGAGGCACCATGGCAACCAAGTTATATAGACACGGGGGCTAACCAGGGTTGCCCAGCGACAGGGAGGCATCAGAGTCATCTCTCTACGGATTGGTCAAGTTAGGAAACCAGTAAACGGGCCAATGGGGCGACCAGAGCAGACAAAAGAGAGAGGAGTTGACAGAAGAGATATTGAGCTTTGGCACAGCTCTGTGAAAACCTTTTGTTTTGGAATGTGGATGTTTTTCAAGTGTCCCAGGTTGGTGAGCCCGAGCAGCTCTGAGAGACGTAGAATAGAGAAACGTAGCACGTAGAACGAGTAGAAGGGAATGAGCTTAAGACATTTTTAAAAAATATTACAAAAATCAAATTATGAGCAAATAAATGGATGACAAAGTCTCAAGTGACCTTGGTATTCCTGTGACCTTGGTGTTCCAGTGACCTTGGTGCTCGTCGCTTGTGATGTGAAGACGCGGCAGAGAGCAGTAGGCATCATAAGAATCATAAAGTAACCCTTTGTAATAATGGATGCATTAAAGGCATTGTAAAGACTTTGTAAATAATGAACTAATGATGAACACCATTAAGTCTTAATAATAATGAACTAATGATGAACACCATTAAGTCTTAATAATGCCTTTTATGCATCCACTATTATTACAAAGTGTTACCAATCATAATCATCATACGCAGCTGAAAACAAAAAGAAATATCCTCTCTACAAAATACAAAAACAAACTCCACTCAACCATGCACCGCAAAATTAGAAAATATGTTTCTTTAATAGTTTTATCATCTATTTGCATTTTTATTACATCAACTCATCAAACTGAATCCGGTATTTGTAGTCTTTTATCCCATCGAAACCCATTATAAGACATGGCTATTGAACTACAAACTGAATCCGGCTGCCTCTCTCCTCTCCTCTCCTCGCCCGCCGCCTCCTCTCGTCCCCACACCATTCATGGTCACATGACGTCTGATTTACAAACCAAAACCTGGTAACTGCTCTATGTTATCAAAATACAGAACACAACAAAATTGTGTGTGTATGTGTTGTTGTTTTTTTTTCAACATCTGTTTCATCTTTAAATATAAAAACCAGTTCAGTTCATACTGACGGTGTGGTGTGTGTTGTTCCCCATAACCATTTTTTTTGGCCAGGTCATTTAAAAAAAAAACAAAAAAAACAAAAAAAAAAACAAATCCAAGATGGAACTCAAAGCTAAACCAATGGGAACATTCAGTATATATACATCATTCATCTTCTTTCCTTTTGGTAGTGGAACATTAGAACATTAGAACCTCATCGTTCTGGAACATTAGAACATAACAACATCATTGTTCTCTTCCCGTTTTGGAACATTCATAGAAACTTGAATAATAATGAGGAACCTTCCTGCCAGATGAGCCAATAAGCTATCAGCTTCTGAAGAGCCAGCCAATCAGCTATCAGCTTCTGAGGAGCCGGAGTTCTGCCCAGTAACGCTGCTTGGCCAAAGTATCCTACCAACAGGCTTCACCACAGCCCTAACTAACTAACTAACCCTGACCCTGAGTCCCAGGTGTGCTACTGGAGTATAGCGCCCTATAGTGGCTTGGTGGTGGTACGACAGCTCGCTGGCTATATCGGCAAGGCAGCAGGCCTGTGCTCCAGCACTACCTGACACGTCTCAAGCAGAGATCCAATCAGCTATCAGCTTCTGAAGAGCCAGCCAATCAGGTATCAGCTTCTGAAGAGCCAGCCAATACGCAGAGATATCCTCTATTACACCCCCCCCCCCTTATCACATTCTAATAACTTAATCCAGAGTTCGCATCACCTCCAAATAATTTTAGCATAAATCCAGCGTTCACATTATCTCCCAATAATTTAGATTTAGAGATGAAGATCAGAAGTCAGAAATGAAACACAAAAAGCAGATTTTAGAAATTTGGAAACCACAGGTAAACGTAACCCACAGGCAAAGTGTCTTTTTTTAATCCAACATCATCATCGCCATGACAACTATATATGCGTAACATTGCTGTGTCCTCTGCTGTTTTCGGCGGCCCTTTGGTTTAAATACGCAACACTCCACTTCCCGCATTACGTTTCCATGGGGCTGAGCACTTTAATTCTGACACATCAAAGTCTGAAGCTCTGAAAACTACAACACTTGGGTGCATTTCTCAAAACTATAGTTGCTAACTACATGCCGCTTGCAATGCAGTTTACCATTCACAACTACCCAAGTTGCCAACAGGCTAGTAACTACACTTTCGAGAAACGCACCCCTTACCAGTAGCTGGACTCATGTTAACAGATGCCTGTAGCTGGACTCGTCTTCCCCTTTCAGAAGCTTTCTATCGCGCCGCCTCACACACATGGGCTCATTACCTAGCTAACTACCATTAGCTACCGTTAGCTAACTCACTACGACTACAACTGATGCCACTCTTCATTGAGGGTGTGTTACACTCTTCCCTTGGGCTTACTGACGGCAGTGCACACATACACCGCACACACAATTACACACACACCGCCACATGTCCACTGCCACACAGCATGACAGCAGACTCACAACAAGCGTCTACACGAATTAAAAAAAAGTCGGAAAAAAAGAAAACGGATTCAAACAATCATGTGGTTGCTTTGTTGACAGCCAGGAAACAACGTCACATACAGAGAAAACCAGACGAAAGGCACATAAACTTTGGTCCTGCATCATTGTTGTAACCATAGCAACTGTAGACAAACGTATCTATCTGCATCATTGGTGAACACAACCGGGAGACAAAACGAGAGCAGGTTGTATGTATGATGAGTTGTTGTAACCAGTGTTGGGTAAGTTACTTTTTAAAAGTAGTTAGTTACTTTACTTTAGTTACTGCGTTCAATTGTAACTGAATTACTTTACTTATTACTAAATTTAAAAAGTAACTTGTTACTTATTACTTTACTTTACTTTTTCGCGGGAAAAGGGTTTTTAACCAGCACAGCTCATAATGCACCTGCTTCCCAAGGTTGTAGGCCGGCTGTGTAAATGGCCTAATATTTTAATCTGTGCAAACTGTAGGCCTACCTCTATGGAATCCCTCATATAGGCCTATTGTCATTCTCACATCTAAAATGCATTTCATGATTGCCCTGTAGGCCTGTTTATAACAGTGTCAATACATTTGAATCTAGTCTAACATTAGACCATAGAATAGAATAGCATTAAAATTACTTTTGGTCTCACAGAATAAAAACAGAATGAGTAAGGTGAGGTGGCCATACCAAACAGAAATGTTGTAGGTAGGACACTCTGCTTACATCCTCTCCTAGATGTTGCAGCTTAGGCTACTCCAAAGCCTTTCAGTTTCCTGCGCATTGCATTGCATATGCATCAACATTATAACTAAAGATTCTGCCGAATGCAGAATCCGTTCGTGCTGGAAGACGGTTTGATCCGGCACACTTGAATAGCCTGAAGAACGTGGCGGCCTCAACGCCATGGTGTTGCTTGCGCGGTTGTTCTCACGTTATTATTCCCAATTACTTGACTCGCGCTGGCTGCTGCTGCTGACGGAGCTACCCAAATTGTTTTTTTTGCCGTGTAGCCTATTTAACTGTCATCAGTGAGCACAAAAGAGGCTATGGCATTTGCGATATGGGGTACAGCTGTTTTAGAATGCATTTGCGTAACGATGAACTCGGAATGACTGTAGATTTAACTGCGCAGCGAATCACTTTCACTTTCCCTGTATGGCGTAAATTAAAAGGTTAGAAAAAAATTATGGTGGAACTCCAAGTATTGTATAGGTTAACCACATCACAGCGCAATGGGCTCAAGAAAGTCCCAGTGAAAGACCTTGCATGCACGAGGAAGGAACAGCAGTCTGCGTGCGCGCGCTCTCACACACCCACTTCCGAGAGCTCGAGAAGGGCTGGGGAAAACAGCCCAGACAGAGCTCTGCGCGCATCTAGAACTACTAATAACAGCAGACCTTAAGATGATTTCAAGGCTGAAATTTATAACGAGTAACGACCGTTACGGCAGCGCAGTAACTGTAATTAAATTACTGAAATTTGAAGAGTAATGCGTTACGTTCCTACGTTAGTGCCAAAAGTAATTAAATTACGTAACGACGTTACTTAGTAACGCGTTACCCCCAACACTGGTTGTAACCATGGTAACTGTGGACATATCTATACAGCACATGTCCACGTGTCTACGGGTGTATGAGTTGGTGTAACCATAGTAACCATGTGTCTATGAATGTGAGCGTGTCAGGAGGCGGAGCCGCCTGTAGGGGGTGTTTCTGAGTCATGGCAGAATGGGGGCCTGAGTCTCGACGTGGTTACAACATCACTCTGCGAAAAGGAGGAACGATAGAGTTCTGGCCCAAACCCGAAGTCTGACCCAGTGCTAGGCTAACCACCCTGCTGGCTACAATGCAGCACTAGGCTAACTACCCTACTAGCTCCAATGCAGCGCTAGGCTAACCACCAGGTTAGCTCCAATGCAGCACTAGGTTAACCACCAGGGTAGCTCCAATGGCATGCTAGGCTAAGCACTCCGCTAGGTCTGACCCAATGCTAGGCTAACTAGCCCTCTAAAGGCCCAATTGCACCCTGCGTTTGGTCGTTTCTGTTCATACGTTCTAACCGCCATCCTGGATTTCTTGTCAAAATATGTACAGAATCAACAATTAGAAAGTGTGAAAGACCAAACGTATCGGTAACCATCGCAGGCTAAGAATGGGCCTTTAGTCTGACGCAGCGCTAGGCTAATTAGCACACTAGGTCTGACGTGGCATTCCTTAACTGGCCTTCTATGTCCAACCAAATGTTTGGTCTGAAGTATTTGTTTCTGCCTGCACCACCTAAGTGTAAGAAGTCTGGCTTTTATCCTGTTTGGAAAAATAGATACATTAATAAAGGCCAAAAGAAAGGGAGAGAGAGAGAGAGAGAGAGAGAGAGAGAGAGAGAGAGAGAGAGAGAGAGAAGGGGGGGGGAGCGGCCGTAACCCAACAACCCAGCCAATAACCCAACCAATAACCCAAACCTTTAACTCTAACACAAAGGCCTCAACAGAAGAAAGAAGGGGGTGGGGTCGTGGCCAGAGTTCTATTCACCAGTGGAGTGACACACATACATGGTTTCAGGTGTGTGTGTGTGTGTGTGTGTGTGTGTGTGTGTGTGTGTGTGTGTGTGTGTGTGTGTGTGTGTGTGTCACCAGTAGAATGACATGAAACACTTACGAGCAGATATTATAGGCAGAGCGACAGACGACAATCTCAATCAGTTTCACACAAAGGCAAAAAATAAACAGAAAAAAAACCGTCACTACAGATCAAAACAAAACCAGAGATCATCCACCCCTCCCCCCCTTAAAAAGCAATAAAATATACTAAAGTACAGTAATATGATGATATACATCGCCAACACCACACACCACAAGGGGAACTGACAGCTCATTTCAGCAAAACAAAAAAGCCTCTAGAAGCCTCTAGATGTGGACAACAGGCTGCTGTGCGTGCTGTGGTCATCTCCTAAAGACTCAGTCTGATGTAAAGCAACACGGGAGCAGTGTGCGGACATTCTTCTTTGTTTTTACACCTCCTAAAAACAACAAGACAGCATCATCCTCCTCACAACGAGGCAGCCTCAACCTCCTCACCTCACCACAAAGGTAGCCACCTCAACAGTGAGCTACTGTACCACCTCACCTCAACCCCCCACTACATAAAGGTCACAACGAGGCAGCCTCAGTCATCCCCCTTCATTACCACAAAGGCAGCCTCAACTCCCTCACTACCACTACAGTTCAGCGAGGCGTAGTGTGAAGGTAGGTCTCGCCCCCCACTGGCCCCCACGGCTGCCCCTAATGGAGGTGAGAGGGTCTTACTAAAACGCATCACTTCCTGCGGCGAGACTAAACTAGATGAGTTTACGTTCTGCATGAGCGGTTTCTCAGCGTTGGTGATTCTGAGCTGACTTCGTTTCCCTCCATCGACCAGAGCCCTGGAGTCTCCGGAGGAGAAATGACACACACACACACACACACACACACACACACACACACACACACACACACACACACACACACACACACACACACACACAGGAGCCGTAACTGTTTAACGCTAATCAATAACGAGTCTTAATGAGCCGTCATCACCAGAGAACTACAGTCACACACGCACACACACACACATGCACACATACCTGCAATACATCAGCTGTGCAGTGATTGACAAGCTGCTTGGCGTCCACAGCCAGTCAGGCGACTACTAACGCCCTAATTAACTACACACACACACATACACACACACACACACCAGTCTGTTTCCAAATGAATATTGATTCAGAGGTGCTCAGTGTCCATGATGCCCTCAGCAGAGTCTGTCTGCCGCGCTAGATCTCGCCCACACATGAGGCCAATGATGCACGCACGCCAGAGGGTTGTAGGTTTGAATCCCACCCTTACCCCTCTCTACACCTCCATCCAGGACTGATGTGTTGAGTAGTGTTGTGTCTTTGATCGCAGTGCCGATCACACACACACACACAATCATGAAGAGAATGTGCAGGTTATTTACAATCTACACACTACAATCAAAGTTTCATCACCAGCTTCACACAGGAGGTTTCCACAGCACGCACAGAACATGTAAAGTTCTCATTCTAGAATGCGCCGAACATCTAGAATTCTTCTTCTTGAACTTCGGCGCAACAATCACAAGCTCACATTTCAAATTAAGAGCGTGTGTGCTGAGTTCCCCCCTAACAAAAGAAACATTCCAAAACACTTCTAAAATTGAAAAATAATTACACAACGTAAAGGAAAAAAAACACCATTTGAAACCAACCCTCTCACCAACTCAACATCATAAATAAGATATCTTAGGTAAAGATAGTAAATAAGATATCTTAGGTAAAATGTTCTAAAACCTATTAGATTATAAACACATATAAGGCACATAAGAAATGAAAAAACGTACGTGGTGAATATGATCTTTTCTCTTTTCTCTGCGTAGATTCTAAGTAGATTTCTAGTGGTAGAAAAACCCAGGCAGCATGCCCTCTGTGTGTGTGTTTGTTTTTGTCTTCCATAAAAAAAGAAATAATTACCAAAAATAAGTAACTTCTTTTTTCTTCTTCTCAAAAAATCTTGACAATCCTTAAGATACATAGACCTGAATAGTTTTGCTTTATTTAAGACTGTAAACTTCAACAAAACGTTTCTTTTTTCTTCTTTTTTCAATTTTCAATTTGTCGAGTTGCTTCAGTCGACGTTTTTTCTGTTTTACAAGACGCTGACGCCTCGTGCACACCCCATGCCCTACGCCTGCCCAATTTTTGCGTTGCTAGGTTGCGTCGCTAGGTTGCGTCACTACGATGTTGTCTGTTGTTTTTTTTTACGTTGCTGGGGAGGGAGATCTCCATGGCAACGGAGGAGGTCAGCTGACTTGTGCCCCGCCCCCGTCCGTGCGGCCAGAGTGCAGCAGGACTGGCCAATCCGCTCGCGGGGACTGTAGTAAGGCTAGTTGTCCCGGCAACACACAATCAGCACCAATCACGTGCCCTTCAGCAGAGCGAGGGGCGGGGAGGGGGTCCAGTCGGGAGGGGCCTGTGTGTGTGTGTGCCTCCTCACTGGCTCAATGAAGGAGGAACCTAATGTAACACACACACACACACACACACACACACACGCACACACACGCACACACACAAGCACGCACACACACACACACACACACACACACACACACACACACACACACACACACACACACACACACACACACACACACACACACACACACACACACACACACACACACAGTCTTTCACTTCACATGTACTGGCATACGTACATTCTAGCATCTCTTTCTGCCATAACATTGTTTTTGGTTTGGTCAGAGACAAATGGTCTCTGAATATGCGAGCAGAAGGAGATGCACACGCACACTCACACACACACACACACACACACCACACACACACTCTCTCACACTCTCTCTCTCTCTCTCGTTGGGCCGGGGTAAACGGGGAGGTTCAGGACAAGCTGAGAGAGGACAACAGGCACCGAGTGCAACAGACAGAGTACAGCGGACATCACTCCCATCACTCTGGGCCGCATCCGGCCCCCTTGTGGGCCGCATCTGGGCCGCATCAGGCCCACGTGTCAACCACATCTGGCCTGCGTGTGGTCCGTAACAAGGAGAAAGAGACCACATCAACATGAAGATCAACATCAACACATTACAGTTCAATGTCATACAAGAAAAGAAAAGGAGAAAAATACAAGATGGAGATCAAATAAAATTAAAATAAAATGAAGAATAAAAACTCTACAGGAGCACAGGTGAGCCCCGTCCGGAGCCATCGGAGACTCCAGTAGAGTAGAGTAGAGTAGAGCAGGAGGAACCAGCTGCGACCCGCTCAAGGGCCGGGACACAAACACACTACATGTTCAGGCCCCCGACACACACACTACATGTTGTGTTCCACCCTCAACACACACACACACACAACGTCTTGTGTTCGACCCCCAACACACACACACTCTATATGTTGCGTTTGACAGGAGGGGAGAGGGGAGTGGCAACCAACCACAGAGACATCACATTCACATTCACGGCTCTGATTGGTTGCCTGAAGGGCTGGGGGGGCGGGGGGGTTGGGCGGGACCTGAAGTGGTTGTGCCACTGGATTGGTCAGTTCAGCTGTTTGTCATCATGCTGGCTAATCATCACTGATTGGTCAGTCCAGCTGTCTGTCATAGTGGCTCATTACCGATTGGTTAGTCCAGCTGTCTGTCATCGTGGCTCATCACTGGTTGGTCAGTCCAGTTGTCTGTCATCATCGTAGTGGCTCGTCACACTCCTCTGGAAAAGGTGGAGGAGTCTGGGAGAGGTGGGGGGGGGGGGGGACGTGACCGTGGGGGGTCCGTTTAACCAGCATTCCAAGATGGCCGACAGTACTGAGTGTGTGAGCCGTAACCTGAAACCCCTGATGAGGGGATACAAACGAGACAGGAGACGGCAACACCCAGACACCCTCTCGAAACCTCCTACTCCTCCTACTCCTCCTCCACCTCCTCCTCCTCCTCCTACTTATCCACCTCCTCATCCTCCTCCTCCTCCACACCTCCACACCATTCCCCCATAATGCTATGTCTGATAAATACACACACAACAAAATCAAGAACAAAATCAAATAAAACAAAAAACAAAAACAGGTATGTTCACCATGAGGGTGTGTGTGTATGTCTGTGTGTGTGTGTGTGTGTGTGTGTGTGTGTGTGTGTGTGTGTGTGTGTGTGTGTGTGTGTGTGTGTGTGTGTGTGTGTGTGTGTGTGTGTGTGATTGCCATGAGTTGGCTGACAAGTCATTCATTATCCCTCATCGCATGTCATGTGTGTGTGAGTGTGTGTGTGTGTGTCATGTGTGTGTCATGTGTGTCGTTAAGTGTGCGTGTTTTCCTTCTCATGGAAAAAAGACCACACCCCCATGTCCTTAGTCCTACCCCCATAACCATAAGCCCCACCCCCAATGCCCATTAGCCCCGCCCGTCGTTCCATCCTCTTGCTACTCTGGAGAAGTCAGGAGGCAGCAAGGCAGCTCATTGGTCAGTTGCACTGGTCGCTAGGGTGAGCTGGATTGGTTGCTATGGTTGCTACAGGATGATGTGTGTTGCCTGGTAGCACTTAGAGACACGTCCACCTGAGCAGGAAGAGGAGGAGGAGAGGGGGAGAGGAGGAGGAGGAGAGAAGGAGAAGAGAAGGAGGAGGGGGAGAGGAGGAGAAGAGGAGGAGGAGGGGGAGAGAAGGAGAAGAGGAGGAGGAGAGGAGGAGAAGATGATGAGGAGGAGGCATCTCCAGTGTCCAGATCATCTCCAGATCATCTGGGCACACATTCACACGCCCGTAGCCGCCTGAACTCTCCTCCACTCCTGCCTGTGTGTGTGGAGCTCAACACTCCCCTCAGCTGAACAGCACAGCGTGATGGGGGCGTGGGGTGGGCAGTGATGGGGGGCGTTGGGTGGGCAGTGATGGGGTGCGTTAGGTGGGCAGTGATGGGGGGCGTTGGGTGGGCAGTGTTTAAGTCCTCCTCCCTCCTCTCCATCAGTGGTCAGGTATGCAATAACCCCCACCTCCCCAACCCCACCCCTACGTCAAGTGGGCAGTGTTCCAGTCCCTCCCCCCCTCTTTGTCATGGGGGCAGTGGTCAGGTGGGCACCCGCCCCCCCCCAAGGGGTAACTATGGCTACAGATATGCCGCACAGGACATCTAACATGGGAGGAGAGGAGACAGGAGAGGAGCGGAGAGGAGAGAAGAGGAGAGGAGGAGGAGAGGAGAGGAGGGGAGGAGGCCAGGGGAGGGGAGGTGAGAGGAGGGATGTGTGGTGGGGAAAAGAAGAGATTGTTTGCTGGCTGTAACAGAGGTCGAGCTCCTGAAGGCAGAGTTGCTGTCAGTGGCGGCCCTGTCGTGCAGAGTCCATCATCTTCATCATCATCATCTTCTTCATCATCATCTTCATCAAGAAGCTCCAAATACCAACCCCAACCCCCACCCCACCCACCCGTGACACACCCAGCACACTCTATGTAGTCATTAAAAACACCCTCCAGTGTATGGTGAGGTTGCCAGGTGACGGTTGCCAGGGTGGTCATTAAAAAAAAACCCTCCAGTCTTTTATCTGAAGGCGTTACAGTCAGTAGTCTATTTTTGGGTATTCTCTAAAAAAAAAACTATTTTCTTTCAGTCTTTTTTATCTTGTTTTTTTTTTTTAATGGCTCAGCAAAATTGCTAAGCTACTTGACTGTCGTCATCTTTGTCATGTCAGTGTTGCAGGATTGTGTAGTTGATGATGTAATTTGTTTATTTTTGTGTTTGCAGTTGTCCTTCCACCCTCACCACCCTGGGATTCAGCAGTCCAGTTGGAGAGAAGAGGAGAGGAGAGGAGAGGAGAGGAGAGGAGAGGAGAGGAGAGGAGAGGGGAGGAGAGGAGAGGAGAGGAGATGAAAGTAATGGAGGAGTAGAGGAGAGGAGAGGAGAGGAGAGGAGAGGAGAGGAGAGGGGAATAGAGGAGAGGAGAGGAGAGGGGAATAGAGGAGAGGAGAGGAAAGGAGAGTAGGGGAGAGGAGAGGAAAGGAGATGGAGGGACGTGAGAGGAGAGTAGGGGAGAGGAGACGAAAGGAGAGGAGATGGGGGGATGTGAGAGGAGAGAAGAGGAGAGGGGTCTTTTAAACAGCTGATTTGGAGGAGGAGACTCGCAGCTCATGGTTCTCCAGCAGGTGGTTTATGGTGAAGTTGCTAGGGTGATGGTTGCCAGGGTAATGGTCAGATGGTGGATTTGGAGAATGACACCCTGAGGTGGTGGTTGTCTCCCAGGTCATGGTGGTGTAGGGTAAGGGTGGTTTAAGGTGGTTGCCAGGGTTATGGTTGCCAGGGTGGTGGTTGCCAGGGTGATGGTCTGATGGTTGATTTGGAGAAGGAGACCCTCAGGTGATGGTTGTCCCCCAGGTCGTGGTGGTGTAGGGGTAGAAGGTGGTGGTCGAGGGGGTAGAGGGTAGAGGGTATTAGATGGTTGATTTGGAGAAGGAGACCCTCAGGTGGTGGTTCTCCCCCAGGTCGTGGTTGTGCAGCTGGATCAGGGCCTGAATGGCCTCCTCTACCGAGCCCAGCTGGATCAGCGCCATCTTGCGGTCCTTCCTGCCAATCACAACACAGATACTGCTGCAGTCAGCCAATAACAACACAGACACTGCATCAGATAACCAATCACAACCTAAGGGCAGTCATGGGTAAGCGGTTAGGGTGTCAGACTTGTAGCACAAAAGTTGCCGGTTCGACTTCTGACCCGCCAGGTTGATGGGAGGGGGAGGAGTAATTAACCAGTGCTCTCCCCTATCCTCCTCCATGACTGAAGTAAAGGTTTAAAGCGGCGACACACACAAAGCTAGCTTTTCGCTTGCTCGCCTACTCGCCACTCTTTCATGGAACGTTCGCTGAAAGTTCCCGTGGCTTTAACTGCCAATGAACAGGCGATAAGTACCGAACTCTGCATTCCAATTGGTTACTCGCTTACTCGCCTTGCTCGAAGATAAAATATTTTCAACTCGGGATCCGCCCACATCGCATCGCTTGTACAGTACTCGCCTACTCGCCTGCTAGTCTCGCTGAAACACATTGACATTGTATTGACTTCATTCGCTGAGCGAGTAACTAGCAGCGACGTGTGTGTACGGCCCTTTAGTATGAGACAGAGAGAGAAAGAGAGTGTGTGTGAGAGAGAGACTTACTGGAAGAACTTGAAGGCCTTGACTGAGTATCCGGTGGAGCTGAAGAGATCCTTCAGGATGTCATCTGTTATGGAGGGCCTGGAATCACACACACACACACACACACACACACACACACACACACACACACACACACACACACACACACACACACACACACACACACACACACACACACACACACACACACACATGCAATACACAACACACACACACATGTTAACACACACACACACATGCACACAATATACACAACACACACACACACACACACACACACACACACACACACACACACACACACACACACACACACACACACACACACACACACACACACATACATGCAATATACACAACACACACACACATGCACGTGCATGTGTGTACAGTGCCCTCCATAATTATTGGCACCCCTGGTTGAGATGTGTTAAAAGCCTTAAAATAAATTCAGTGTTTATTGCAGAAGAATACTGTCACACTGAAAATTTTAGAAAAATGTAGCCTTCAACTCAAATGAATTGTAGGAAAATAAAAAAATCCCTGACTAAAAAATAATTATTTTTCATTAAATCACCTGTTCCACAATTATTGGCACCCTTAACAATTCCCAGGAAATAAATATAATTGAAGCATTTCTGTCATTTCTACAGTAGTTTACAAAGTTTACCAGAGTATGTAGGAACATTTAATTAGTAATTAATCACTTCCTGTTTCCCTGGGGTATAAATATGACGTGACACCGAGGCCATTTCTCTTATCCACTCTTAAACATGGGAAAGACAAAGGAACACAGCATACAAGTGAGGCAGATGTGCGTCGACCTTCACAGGTCAGGCAGAGGCTACAAGAAGATTGCCACTCAACTGCAGCTGCCCATATCTACTGTGAGAGGAATAATTAAGAAGTTCAAAACAACTGGAACAGTGGTAAACAAGCCTGGACGATGACCCAAGTTTATTTTGCCACCACGCACAGTGAGGAGGATGGTAAGAGAAATCAAAATATCTCCAAAGCTCACTGTTACAGAATTACAACAAATGGTAGCATCCTGGGGTCACAAAGTCTCCAAATCAACCATCAGGCGCTGTCTACACGCCAACAAGCTGTTTGGGAGGCATGCACGGAGAAAACCTTTCCTCACCCACAATCATAAACGCAAACGTCTGGAGTTCGCCAAGCGGTATTGGGGCTTTTTGGCAACAAACACTCTAAGTGGGTCTGGCGTGCCACGAAAGATGTGCATGCTGAAAAGCACCTCATACCCACTGTGAAGTATGGGGGTGGGTCAGTGATGCTGTGGGGCTGTTTCGCTTCCAAAGGCCCTGGGAAGCTTGTTAGGGTGCATGGCATCATGAATGCTTTGAAATACCAGGACATTTTAAATCAAAATCTGTTGCCCTCTGCCCGAAAGCTGAAGATGGGTCGTCACTGGGTCTTTCAGCAAGACAATGACCCTAAACATATGGCCAAATCTACACAGAAATGGTTAACCAGACACAAAATCAAGCTCCTCCCATGGCCATCTCAGTCCCCAGACCTCAACCCCATTGAGTACCTGTGGGGTGAGCTGAAGAGGAGAGTACAGAGGAGAGGACCCAGGTCTCTGGATGATTTAGAGAGATTCTGCAAAGAGGAATGGCTGAAGATCCCTCTTTCTGTCTTTTCCCATCTTGTGAAACATTATAGGAGAAGATTAGGTGCTGTTTTGTTGGCAAAAGGGGGTTGTACAAAATATTAACAACAGGGGTGCTAATAATAGTGACACACATTATTTGATGTCAAATAATTATTTCTTTATGTGGGATTTTTTCCCCACTGAATAAATGCACTTGTATTGAAGGTTGGATTTTTCTCTTTTTTTCCATTAAGGTCCCATATTATTTAGAGAAAAATAATAATAATTGGAAGCTAAAAAACACATCTCAACCAGGGGTGCCAATAATTATGGAGGGCACTGTATGTGTGTGTGTGTGTGTGTGTGTCGTACGGTATATTAGACAGGTGCAGTGTGGCGGAGGGGGGGAAGATGTTCTGGAAGTTTTTGGATCCGGGCTTCTTGAAGCGATGCAGAGGGGAGGAGCTAAAGTCCTTAGTCAAGCCCTGAAAAGGAGAACAATAATATTCAGTATTAATGAATTAATATAAATATTACACGATTGATTATTATTATATTATTATGCAGAAGGGTCAGACTAAAGTCCTTAGTCAAGAACAATGCGGATGACAACAACATAATACAACATAAGAACAATGCGGATGAGAACAATAATACTTCTTATTAATAACAGTTGTAATATTATATTATTAATTATTGTTATATTAGTCAAGCCCTGCGGAGAATGAGAACAGTAATATTTATTATTTATACTACATATATAGCTTCACTGTCTGGTGTAATATATAATATTACATTACATTACATTGCATTGTATTTTATTGTATTGTATTGTATTGTATTGTATTATATTATATTATATTATATTGTATTATAGTATATCTTATTATATTATATATTAACTATAAAAGTGTCACCTGGTCCTCTTGGCCCTACGCTACATTATATTATATTATATTATATTATATTATATTATATTATATTACATTACATTACATTATATTATATTATATTATATTATTATTACATTACATTATATTATAAGCATGTTACCTGGTCCTCTTGTAATTATTATTCACATATATATCACATTATATTATATTATATTATATTATATTATATTATATTATATTATATTATATTACATTATATTATATTATATTATATTATATTATTATTACATTATATTATATTATATTATTATTACATTATATTATATTATAAGTATGTTACCTGGTCCTCTTGTAATTATTATTCACATACAGTGTATATATCACATTAAATTATATTATATTATTATTACATTATATTATATTATATTATATTATATTATATTATATTATATTATATTATATTATATTATATTATTATTACATTACATTATATTATAAGCATGTTACCTGGTCCTCTTGTAATTATTATTCACATATATATCACATTATATTATATTATATTATATTATATTATATTATATTATATTATGTTATATTATATTATATTATTATTACATTATATTATATTATAAGTATGTTACCTGGTCCTCTTGTAATTATTATTCACATACAGTGTATATATCACATTAAATTATATTATATTATATTATATTATATTACATTACATTACATTATATTATATTATATTATATTATATTATATTATATTATATTATATTATATTATATTATATTATATTATATTATTATATTAT
>NC_085867.1:45063114-45065614 GCF_034702125.1 Engraulis encrasicolus
ACACACACACACACACACACACACACACACACACACACACACACACACACACACACACACGTTATTACATTGCACTTAATTGACGCTTGTATCCACAGCGACTTAGGAACTTTAGGTTCAGGGTATTGGTTACAGTCCCTGGAGCAATGTGGGGTTAGGTGCCTTGCTCAAGGGCACCAGCCATGGATGGAGATGTAGGGAGAGCTCAGGGTGGGATTTGAACCTGCAACCCTCTGATAAACAGTGTAACCAAAAGTATAAAACATCTGAATGTAAAGACAGTGCGTGGGCATGATCATGCACTTGCATACAGAGAGGAGAGAGGGGGGGAGGGGGTGGCCCAACAGGAAATGAAACAGAATTAAGAGGGTGCAGTTTCACTTCAGCTGTGTGTGTGTGTGTGTGTGTGTGTGTGTGTGTGTGTGTGTGTGTGTGTGTGTGTGTGTGTGTGTGTGTGTGTGTGTGTGTGTGTGTGTGTGTGTGTGTGTGTGTGTGTGTGTGTGTGTGTGTGTGTGTGTGTGTGTGTGTGTGTGTGTGTGGTTTTGAAAGGATTTGCCTGCTCTGTTTCTCATTACTGCCACCCAGTGGTAGACACAGGAAACACACACACATGCATACACACACACACACACACATAGAGTGGTAGACACGTGAAACACACACACAAACACACACACAAACACACACACACACACACACACACACACACACACACACACACACACACACACACACACACACACACACACACACACACACACACACACACACACACACACACACACACAGTGGTAGATGCACCAAACATCTTCTAATAGAGTAAGATAGCCCAAACTCCGCCCAGCAAAGGAGTGTCCTCAAGTTCGCTCTCCTAATGGGGAGTTGTCTCCTTCTTCTTCTCTTTCTGTGGTCTTTGGTGGCAGCTTGCAGAATATTTTATCAGAAATGTTGAAGACGAGCCGGGTTGCGCCTCCGTCTGAATGGCAAAAAAGCCTAAAGCATGTTTATGCACCATACACCTAGCCTGGCAAACCAGCGCCGCCAGCTGGGCGCCAACATGTTTCAGCTGCGAGTGGGTCTGGCCTCGGATCTGAGAACGTTTTGAACACTCTGCCCTGAGTCTGGCAAAACTAATTACAACCCAGAGATTTGTTTTGAATCAAAGCGGGCGGGGTTTTGAGGGAGTGACGACGACGCTTGCAACACCGTTGGGAAAGCACATCAACGGCAAAGATCGCCGATTGGTCAGAGCGCCGGCACGGTTTGAAAAAACAACAGGTTGTTCTCATCAGCAATCGTCCGAGGTATCGTTCATCGGGGCCAGACTATATTACTCCGGTCTCACATTTAGGCTGGTTTATCAGGCTACCATACACCTTCACGTCACATTTCTCCAAATATGGGCATCTTCAGGCCTCGATGGCGAGGTTGCAGTGTAAACGAAAGACCCTTCCGACAGAATGCCTTGTCATTTTCACTCGCAATTGTCCTCGTGTAAAAAGTCATCGAAAAATTGAAGACGAGACACTACTTATGCGTCTTCTGTTTTGATCGTCAAATATAGAGAAATATATTGAAACACTGAATGTAATAGCAGCATTGTAATGAGAGGACTATAAAGGGTTAAATGGCTCATGTAGGCACAGTGGTCACACGGTGCATCCCACACACACACACACACACACACACACACACACACACACACACACACACACACACACACACACACACACACACACACAGGGCTTATCAGTATCCACAGCACCAGACAGCAGAACTGATTTACAGTCACACACACACACACACACACACACAAACACACACACACACACACACACACACACACACACACACACACACACACACACACACACACACACACACACACACACACACACACACACACACACACACACACACACACACACACACACACACACACAAAGAAACACACCAATGGCCTGAGACAACAAGACAAGACACACTCACACACGCACGCGCGCACGCGCGCACGCACGCACGCCGTCTGTCTCATGCCACAGGGGCTATGTATGCATGTTCACACTTGGACACACTCATTCACATGCACTGACACACATGGATATGATCTACTACACACACACACACACTGATTCACATGCACTGACACACATACACACACATTCTAATAAATCTGACAGTGTTTGTGTGTGTCTGCTGTCACATTGGGGCTAAGATAACAGCACTGTGGCCTTTGATTACAAGGTGGAAATGTGTGTGTGTGTGTGTGTGTGTGTGTGTGTGTGTGTGTGTGTGTGTGTGTGTGTGTGTGTGTGTGTGTGTGTGTGTGTGTGTGTGTGTGTGTGTTGAGGGCTGCTGG
The DNA here is from genome assembly GCF_034702125.1 of Engraulis encrasicolus. Classification (NCBI taxonomy): domain Eukaryota; kingdom Metazoa; phylum Chordata; class Actinopteri; order Clupeiformes; family Engraulidae; genus Engraulis; species Engraulis encrasicolus. The sequence goes on from NC_085867.1 coordinate 45,065,474, forward strand.
AAACTGATAGCATTAACATCAAACACACACACACACACACAGTCATCAGTCAGAACCAGGGTGTGGCTGGACAGACAACGGTGGTATGTGTGTGTGTGTTTGTGTGTGCGTGTGTGCGTGTGTGTGTGTGTGTGTGTGTGT
>NC_085867.1:45070614-45075614 GCF_034702125.1 Engraulis encrasicolus
CTTTGAGACATACCCATAATAGGCTTGTAACGATTCGATACACCCTACGATTAAAAAAAAAATCAACGGTTGCCGTTACAGTCTTGGACAAATGTTTTCAGCCCTGCAAAATCCTCACTTTCCGACAACGATATGCAGCAAAATAAACCATGACGGCAATTATTTTAGCTGTCTAGCAGTTGGGTTTTAAGCAAAGGATTGATGTCGGAGCCACACTGTAGTCTGCAAATGGGGAGCACCCACAAACAACATTGAAATGTTAAAGGGACACTGTGTGAGATTTTTAGTTGTTTATTTCCAGAATTCATGCTACCCATTCATTAATGTTACCTTTTTCATGAATATTTACCACCACCATCAAATTCTAAGTATTCATTATGACTGGAAAAATTGCACTTTTCATACATGAAAAGGGGGATCTTCTCCATGGTCCGCCATTTTGAATTTCCAAAAATAGCCATTTTTAGCTGCAAAAATGAGTCTGCTTGGACCATACTAGAAAATATTTGTTTATTACTCAGTAAACTTTAATGTAAAGATCAAATTTGGCAATAGGCAGCCCAGTTTCAATGAGCAGCATAGTTACAGTACCTTTTTTGACCATTTCCTGCACAGTGTCCCATTAAGTCTGGCAGCTCATCACATGACACGCAGCTAGGAAACTAGCAGGTCGGTGAAAACAAAACAGCTACAATTTGTGGTTAAATGTGGTTAATAGAAAGGGCGCGTCGCGATTCTGCCATTTTGTATCGCGAAACAGTGTCGTGGCTGTGTGTCGCAATTTCTGTGCAGCCCTCAAAGCTGTTTTATCCGGCCCCCAACATCATTTTAATGTTATGCAGCTTCATATAAAAAGATATCATATTTTGTAAAGGAATCTTAGAAATTCCATCTGCAATAGAATTAAGTTATATTCAGGACACCTAGAGAAGGTAGGGTCTGTTTTAAAAGGTGGCTGCCTTCAATATAGGCCTAAAGTGCAGGGGGGAAATCCTGGTTTGTGTTCATAGTATGGCCCTTGGAGGACTTTAATTGCCCTTGGAGCAATTTGAAGTGGCCCCTCGAATGAAAAAGGTTCTAAAGCCCTGATCTAGGTTTAGGATTAGGACTAGGATGGTTGTACCCCCTGACCTAGGTTTAGGATTAGGACTAGGACGGTCGTACCCCCTGATCTAGGTTTAGGATTAGGACTAGGATGGTCGTACCCCCTGATCTAGGTTTAGGATTAGGACTAGGATGGTCGTACCCCCTGATCTAGGTTTAGGATTAGGACTAGGATGGTCGTACCCCTGATCTAGGTTTAGGACTAGGACTAGGACGGTCGTACCCCCTGATCTAGGTTTAGGACTAGGACTAGGATGGTCGTACCCCTGATCTAGGTTTAGGACTAGGACTAGGATGGTCGTACCCCCTGGTTGGGCAGGTTGTCTGTCTTGAGTTCCCTGTGGTTGCTGTACTGGATGTAGACCGGCTGGTTCCTGACGTGCGGCGTGGCGGCAGCATAGTAGTTCACCATGGTGATCGCGGCCTCCTCAGAAGCCATCTCGATAAACGCCTGCACACACACACACACACACACGCACACACGCACGCACACACACACACATACACGCACACACACGGACACACACACATATATGTAGACAGTAGACCATATACATACATGGGGACCCAGGTTCGAGTCTGGCAGGGGTCATTTCCCAACCTACACCAACTTTCCCCACTATTTTCCATTTTTCACTGTACTGTCATAATGAAGGCACACATGCCCAGAAAAAAAGTTTATTATTATTATTATTATTGTTATTATTATTATTATTATTATTACCTGGTTTTTGCCTTTGAGCATCAACAGGTTGGTGACTCTTCCGAAAGGCGTTGCTATGGAGATGAGCTCGGGTTCGGACACCTCCACTGGAACCTGGAGCACACACACACACACACACACACACACACACACACACACACACACACACACACACACACACACACACACACACACACACCTCCATCATCATCATCATTATGTACCTATTATTATTATCATTATCGTTGTTGTTGTTGTTGTTGTTGTTGTTGTTGTTGTTGTTGTTGTTGTTGTTACTACACACCTTCCGCACGTGGAGCACTCTGGATACAGGGAGACAGGAGACAGGGGAACACACTCCTTTGAAATACCTGCTGTCACTATCGCCATTAGCTGAAGAGGAGAGAGGGAGAGAGAGATGGAGAGAGAGGGGAGAGAAGGAGAGAGAGGGGAGAGAGGGGGAGAGAGATGGGGAGAGAGAGATGGGGAGAGAGAGGGGTAGAGAGGGGAGAGAGGGGGAGAGAGAGAAGGAGAGAGAGAAGGAGAGAGAGAAGGAGAGAGAGAAGGAGAGAGAGAAGGAGAGCGGGGGGAGAGGGGGGGAGAGAGAAGGAGAGAGAGGGGAGAGTAGGAGAGAGAGAAGGAGAGAGAGAGGGGGAGAGAGGGGAGAGAGGGGGAGAGAGAGAAGGAGAGAGAGAGGGGGAGAGAGAGGGAGAGAGGGGAGAGAGAGAAGGAGAGAGAGAAGGAGAGAGAGAAGGAGAGAGAGAAGGAGAGAGGGGAGGGAGAGAGAGGGAGAGAAGGGAGAGAGAGGGGAGAGAGAAAAGGGGAGAGAGAAGGAGAGAGAGAAGGAGAGCGGGGGGAGAGAGAGGGAGAGAAGGGAGAGAGAGAAGGAGAGAGAGAAGGAGAGAGGGGAGAGAGAGAAGGAAAGAGAGGGGAGAGAAGGAGAGAGGGAGAGAGGGGAGAGAGAGAAGGAGAGAGAAGGAAAGAGAGAAGGAGAGCGGGGGGAGAGAGAGAGGGAGAGAAGGGAGAGAGAAAAGGAGAGAGGGGAGAGAGGGGAGAGAGAGAAGGAGAGAGAGAAGGAGAGCGGGGGAGAGAGAGAAGGAGAGAGAGAATGAGAGAGAGAGAGAGAGGGGAGAGAGATAAGGAGAGAGAGAAGGAGAGCAGGGGGAGAGAGGGGTAAATGCTTCATATCCAATATAGGAGAGCTGTAATATTTAAGCCTGGCTCAAACGACTATCGGCCCGAAAACCCCCCTTACAACAATCGCTGGAACGTTACCCCCCAGGACCATCGCAAGCGATTGTCGGTCAAGATTTCCTCGTCGTGGCCGACGTTCTAAGATAGAACTTTGGCAGCTCAAAGAGTTGCCGATCGCAAATCGCAGAAATCCAACAGTGTTTCATATTTGCGACTGGAACTATAACGTCGGGCATTGTCTAGGTGGTTGCGAGCAGAGATAAGATTGACAGTTGCGATTCTCTTCAAGTAAAAATCGGACACACTATCGGGAGTCGTTTAGTTTGAGCCTGGCTTTACAGTAGTCATAAGTTTTACAGTGTACACTGCCCTACAATATCAGAACGCAGTATCTTGAAAATGGTCGAAAATGGGTTTAGACCGGAAATTGGCTTTAAAATACCTTCTTTTTCTTGTGTTAAAATTTTTTGGCCCAACTTGGTCCCGTTTCGGAAAAAAACGCAAAAAACTGATTATACTGCGCTTTTTGGTTTTAGGAGGTTACGTCGTACTAGCCAAGAACGCAGTATAATGCGAATTATACTGCACTTCTCCATTGACACCGTGGTTTTGGTGTAGACAGTAATACCACAACAGAACGCAGTATAATTATTTTTCAGCTAAAAAGTAATGAGAATGTTGTTTTTTTTGCTTTTTTCTTGTGTGCATAAATTTTCACCATAAAAAAGTATTATATGGAAGTGTCATCACCACTTTACCTCCAACACAGTCGCGTGGACAGAAAGGAAACTTTAAAGCCTTTTTTCTCAGTTTGCCATTTTGAATTATACTGCGTTCTGAAATTGTAGGGCAGTACAGTAGGAGAGTTGTAATCTTTCTAAAATGAAAGCAAAAGTGAAAGTGAAAGTGAAGATTGGGAGAGTGACGAGCTTCGTTGCAAAATGCTGTATATCCATTTTGGAACATTTTGAGAAATTGACATTTTTGTATTGGACATTCCATTGAATTGCATTGGAAATACATTTTCTATAGGTTTAAAAATGATGCTCTCAAAATATTTGAATGGCCAGAATTCACACATATGATAGGACTCATTTCCAATAATAAAATGCAAAAGTCAAAAATGGTGTATACGTCGTTTTTCAGCTAAACTCTTCAGTTGAGAAGATAGATGCACAATAATCAGTAACAGCATCAATTACAGATGCACAATAATAAATTATATAGTGTGGCACAGACATACACTGTACACACATACTTTCTCCCTAATTCTACCCCTCTCTCTCTCTCCCTCTCTCTTTCTCTTTTTTCCTCTCTCCCTCTCTATCTCCCTCTCTCTCTACCCACTTTCTCTCCCTCTCTCTCCCCATTTCTCGCTCTCTATCTCCCTCTCTCCCTCCCCCCTTTCTCTCCCTCTCTCTGCATATCTCTCCCTCTCTCCTTCTGTCTCCCTCTCTCCCTCTCTCCCTCCCCCCTTTCCCTCCCTCTCTCTGCATATCTCTCCCTCTCTCCCTCTCTCCCTCTCTCTCTCTCAAGTGGAAAATGCTGAGTCTGGTCTGGTGTCTGTAGACCCTTTAGAGGGTTTTGGGGAATGGTTAAAAGTCACATCAAGGTGGAATACATGTACTATCACTTGGTCAATGATGTGGAGAAATGTTCAAACGTTTGGTGTGTGGGCGGTATGTTGTGTGAGGTTGGGGAGAACGGGGAACTGATTATGAACATATAGGGGGGTGTTGGTCTGTTTTTGGGCAGTGGCTGTACTGTGCTAATGTATGACGGGTGAATGGTGTTAATGAAAGCATTTTAAAGGTCTCTCCCTCTCTCTCTCCTTCTCCCTCTCTCTTTCCACCTCCCCCCCCCCTCTCCCTCTCCCTCCTCTCTCTCTCTCTCTCTTCTCTTTCTCCCCACTTTCTCTCTTCTCTCTCTCCTCTCTTCTCTCTCTCTCTCTCTCTCTCTCTCTCTCCACCTCCCCCCTCTCCCTCTCCCTCCCCTCTCT
>NC_085867.1:45085614-45088114 GCF_034702125.1 Engraulis encrasicolus
GTAAAGGTGTATCTTATCTCATGCCAGACTGGCAACATGTAAAGGCGTATGTATCTGACGCCCGACTGGCATCACGTTAAGGCATATGTATGTCACGCCAGACTGGCATCACGTTAAGGCATATGTATGTCACGCCAGACTGGCATCACGTCAAGGCATATGTATGTCACACCAGACTGGCATCACGTCAAGGCAATTTTATTACTTATTATTGAGGTGCTTTTGCAAGTAACAGTCGTGCTCCTCAATGCCATGGGAACACACTGTTGTCACGTGACAAGGTTTTCCTGCCATGTCGGCAATTTTTTTTTTGCCACAGCAAATTTCTGTTGCTAAACGCAAAATGCTCTTCTGTGCCCTGACCGCACACACGCATAAACCTAACCTGTCAGTGTCTGCTTTACTTTTGCCATGAACAGTGAACTAAGTGAGAGAAATGGCGAATTTGTTGCAAAATTCTGCCCAGACAAAAACCATTCCTGACCCTAACCTGTCACGGTAGCCTGGTAAACCAGCGCCACCCGCTGGGACGCCGAAAATGTTCAGCTGTGAGTGGGTCTGGCCTCGGATCTGAGAACGTGTTGAACACTGTGCTCTGAGTCTGGCAAAACCAATTACAGCGCAGTGATTTGTTTTGAATCAAAGCGGGCGGGGTTTTGAGGGAGTGACGACGAAGCTCACAACACCGTTGGGAAAGCACATCAACGGCAAAGATCGCCGATTGGTCAGAGCACCGAGCACCGGTTTGAAAAAACAACAGGTTGTTCTCATCAACAATCTTCGGAGGTATCGTTCATCGGGGCCAGACTAAATTACTCCGGTCTCACATTTAGGCTGGTTTATCAGGCTACTGTCACGGCACATTGTGGAGCACGAGCCAACATGCAACATGCACAAACACGATAGACGGTTCAAGTCGACGTGTTATTACTTTTATGATGCCATGTTGCAGAATAACCATTGTGGACGAGACTGAAGTGTGCACACATCACAAAGCTCCTGTGTGTGTATGTGTGTGTGTGCACACGTCACACAAGCTCCTGTATTAACCAGCAACATAAACCAGCCCTCTCCGTCATGCCTGAGGTGTGTGTGTGCATGTGTGCGTGTGTGTGTGTGTGTGTGTGTGTGTGTGTGTGTGTGTGTGTGTGCATGTGTGCGTGTGTGTGTGTGTGTGTGTGTGTGTGTGTGTGTGTGTGTGTGTGTGTGTGTGTGTGTGTGTGTGTGTGGTTTGTGTTTGCTCATGACTTCCTCATTCAGAATGGGTGGTCAAACCCGTTCTGGCCTTGCTGTGTGTGTGTGTGTGTGTGTGTGTGTGTGTGTGTGTGTGTGTGTGTGTGTGTGTGTGTGTGTGTGTGTGTGTGTGTGTGTGTGTGTTTGTGTGTGTGTGTGTGTGTGTGTGTGTGTGTGTGTGTGTGTGTGTGTGTGTGTGTGTGTGTGTGCATGTGTGTGTGTGTGTGTTAGGGTTCTGGCCTCTTCTGAGTGTGTGTGGTGGCTGTGTAATCAGTTCTCTCCACATTAAACTTCCAGCAGACACACACACACACACACACACACACACACACACACACACACACACACACACACACACACACACACACACACACACACACACACACACACACACACACACACACACACACACACACACACACACACACACACACACATTGCAGCCCTCATATAACCAGAAAGCCACACACTCTAAAACTCCTGTAGCCTGACAGGACATACTGTAGCATCCTACAGGTGTGCACAGCCGAGCATCTCTCCTCAACCTCTGATTGGTTGGAAATTGCTGTCCCTCAAAAATTGCGCTCAAGTGGTTGGCTGCCTAGCATCTTGTCCCTCCTCACAGTGTGAATGGTTCTACAATATGCACAATGTGTTTCTGAAGCCTATTCTTCATGTTTTCTATACATACATTCTTGCTGATGCTACTCCAATGACACCAGAGTCAACCCGGCTAGTAGTTTTGCCCTAACAACAGGTGCTTTACCCTAACAACAGGTGTTTTACCCTAGTAACAGGTGTTTTACCCTAGCAACAGGTGGTTTACTCTAGCAACAGGTGGTTTACCCTAGCAACAGGTGGTTTACCCTAGCAACAGGTGCTTTACCCTAAAAACAGGTCCTTTACCCTAACAACAGGTGTTTTACCCTAGCAACAGGTGCTTTACCCTAACAACAGGTCCTTTACCCTAACAACGGGTGTTTTACCCTAGCAACAGGTGGTTTACCCTAGCAACAGGTGGTTTACCAGCAACAGGTGTTTTAAGCTGTTTCTTTACCACACAACAGGTTTTCACTAGAGGTGCACCGAAATGAAAATTTGTGGCCGAAACCGAAACATAATTAATCACTTGGCCGAATACCGAAACCGAAACCGAATATTACAATTCAGTCAAAAGTTATCAAAAGTTAGGTTTTTCACTATTTTTAAATATTGCTTAAATCTACGGTTTACAATAAATGTTTGACATGTTTTTGAAAGAAAATAA
>NC_085867.1:45095614-45098114 GCF_034702125.1 Engraulis encrasicolus
TATAATTCACCTGCCATTTGGTTAGCTTAGCATTCATCCGCTATTTGGTTAGCTTAGCGTTCATCACCCATTTGGTTAGCTTAGCATTCATCCGCCATTTGGTTTATGAAATGTTCATAAATGTTCAGGGCCCTCCTCTGACTCGATAAACAATACAACTCAAATAAATAGTCAACAGCGACACACACACCCACACAAATATTATTTTGATTTTTAGAAAATTATTTCAAGGCCCACCAGTGGGCCCCATCACACGGTTTTAGAATCACTGGTGTAGCTCATAGACCACACAGTAGAGCTACAACGCAACAGCCCGGCAAGGACCTGACCAAACACACTGTTCAAACCAGAACCCCAACACAGCCCAGTTCAAACCCAAACCAGAACCCCGATACAGCCCAGTTCAGACCAGAACCCTAAAGGGCACTCTACACCAACCCGACGTTTAGGTCTTGTCGTGCGTTGGCTACAGTTGGGTCAGAATTGGTTCGGTGTGTGTCGTTGCGTCTGGAGTAGTTGGAGGACGTTGGTGGTCGCGGGTCTAGGTCGGGAGACTTTGAACATGTTCAGTTGGGTTGAGGACAGCTTCGGTGGTCGGGCTCCATGCCGGACTGTGATTGGTTTGTGCTAACTGGGCAGGAGGTGGGAGGGCATTTGTTACCTCTAGTTGTTCAGTCTAGAAATCAGCAGGCTACATGCAGGAAAGGATCCGCATATGCACTTAAAAACAAGTAGAAAAAGGCGCACACGAGTGAGAAACGTCCATTCAACCCTTTCTCTTATTAAATGCTGCGGTCCAACCGGCACATGAAGAGCTCTTTTCTAAAATGAGATCTCATTTGCGAAAAGAACATTTGTTGTGTCATTTGTTGTATCTGAGCAACCTCTGCGAGACGAAAATCAGAAGATGAAGCAAAGAAATTAACTAAAGACCTAGACCATAAGGCTTTTACAAATGTGTTAAGATGTTTTGATTTATGCATGCGCCGATGTGTGGTGAGTGGAGATTGACTTTGGAGCGGAGGGGGGGAGAGAGGGCGAAATGATCTGCCTGCCCATTCATAAACCAACCTGAAATCGCTAAAGAGCAGCCCGAAATCAGACAAACGTTCAGATCGATTAGCAGGATAGTCTATTAGGCAGCATTATTTTCATCCGCACTAGTATACAACTAGATATTGTAAAATTACCGTCTGCCTATCGAAAACGTGCTCCACTTTGCATTCATGATGAAATATTCTTGATAAAATCTCATATCACGAAGCCAAAAAAGGACAACGTGCATGTTGCGTAGCATTACACTGTGATTGTGAAGACAATGCCCATTTTCCTCTTTAGTCAACTATGGCAGTGCGAGAAATGAAGTCTACAGTGAAGTAGGCTAATGAAACCGCAAAAGTCGTAGAGTTTTGTGAGCAAAAGACGAGAGATAGAATGCGGTCTTGATGGATGAATAGGAGGGGGGCTTTGCCAATGGGCATTAGGCTAGCCTATTTAGAGTCATTAATGCATTCAACTCCTACTTGTGACTACTTGGGAAAAGTAGAGAGTTGACTTCACGAAAACATGAAAGCATTCAATAACAAGGCCAGCCGAACCGCGAGCTCTCAAACGCGGAAGTTACTATAGGCCCTATAAAAAAATCCCTCTGGGTGCTACCCGGGCGAGTGTCCATGGCGGGTGAAGTCGGCGCGGTGTGTTCGTCAAGCAAACTGTGCCCAATCAAGCACGAGGGGAGCAAACAGACAACTGACTAGTCATAGTTGGGACGTCTGGTCGGATCGGCTAGGTGTGCACTCGCCTTTAAGTGATACTGTCCCATTTTTGGAAATAAGCTTATTTTACACCTTCCCTTGAGTAAAATAATAGAGTTTTACCGTTCTCCTGTACTCTCAACCGTTCGCTGGGTATGGCAGTGCAAATTTTACCTCCATGCTAGCAGTTAACATTGAGTCCTATGAGACCAGTTCGCGGCTAACTGGTCTCATAGGACTCAATGTTAACTGTTAGCTTGGAGGTGAAATGTGCACTGCCATAACTAGAAAACGGTTGGAAGTACAGGAGAACGGTAAAAGCCTCTTATTTAACTCAAGGGGAGGTGTAAAATAAGCTTATTTCCAAAAATGGGACAGTATCACTTTAACACAATACAGTTCAAACTAGAACCCTAACACAGTAGGATACGCTCAACTCACGATTCGGTTTGTATACATACGTAATCAATTATACGATTATAGAATATCGTGACAGTCCAACAACACAAACCAGAACACAGCCCAAATCAGACAGGCAAAGCTATATCCATCTATTGTTGACTTGAGCGTCCTGTTCAAACATGTTGCCACTAATATCTTATTTATGTCAATGAGTTCAATGACTGAATGTATTCAAGACCCTGGATAGCTGAGGAGCTGTGGTGTGTGTGTGTGTGTGCATGTGCGTGTGTGTGTGTGTGTGTGTGTGTGTGTGTGTGTGTGTGTGTGTGTGTGTGTGCGCGTGT
>NC_085867.1:45103114-45163114 GCF_034702125.1 Engraulis encrasicolus
TGTGTGTGTGTGTGTGTACGTGTGTGTACGTGTGTGTATGTGTGTGTGTGTGACAGATTAAAATACAGTAATGATATTCCATATGGACCAAAAGGGATTGTGAATAAAAGGCAACAACAAAGACACGCACGCACACACACACACACACACACACACACACACACACACACACACACACACACACACACACACACACACACACACACACACACACACACACACACACAATGTGTTGTAATTGTTGATGGTTAATAATTGAGGAGCTGTGTGTTCCGTAGACTACCTCCTCTGGTCACAGTAGCATTGGAGTAGAGAAACTAACCCTGCTCCACACTGAGGAGTGTGTGTGTGTGTGTGTGTGTGTGTGTGTGTGTGTGTGTGTGTGTGTGTGTGTGTGTGTGTGTGTGTGTGTGTGTGTGTGTGTGTGTGTGTGTGTGTATGCATGAGTGTGTGTAAGTGAGTGTGTGTGTGTGTGTGTGTGTGTGTGTGTGTGTGTGTGTGTGTGTGTGTGTGTGTGTGTGTGTGTGTGTGTGTGTGTGTGTGTGTGTGTGTGTGTGTGTGGTTTATGCACATGTGATGAGGGTATGCACATGTGTGCATTAGGGTAACCCTGCTCTACAGTGTGTATGTGTGTGTGTGTGAGTGTGTGCACACGCGTGCGTGTGTGTGTGTCAACGGTGGAACTTAAAACATTTCCCCACCAGTCACTGTGTCACTCACAATTTTGACCAGTCACCATTGTTACCAGTTCATATTCAACCGTTCCAAACATTGCAATGCGAAGTAAGATCATTTTCTGAACAATACTTTTGTTTCAGAGGTCATAAATTCAGTTATTGTGATGCTGCGTATAATTCAGCATTAACCCGGGCGCCTGTAGAAAAATGTCACCAGTCAAGGTAACTGGTGGGTTGACATATTTCACCCGCCAAAGGCCAAATTCACCCATCACTGGCAGGTGGACGGGTGCTTATTTCCATCCCTGGTGTGTGTGTGTGTGTGTGTGTGTGTGTGTGTGTGTGTGTGTGTGTGTGTGTGTGTGTGTGTGTGTGTGTGTGTGTTTGCGTACATGTGATGATGTGCATTAGGGTAACCCTGCTCTACAGTGTGTGTGTGTGTGTGTGTGTGTGTGTGTGTGTGTGTGTGTGTGTGTGTGTGTGTGTGTGTGTGTGTGTGTGTGTGTGTGTGTGTGTGTGTGTGTGTGTGTGTATGTGGCTAACGCACATGTGATGATGTGCATTATGGTAACCCTGCTCTACAGTGTGTGTGTGTGTGTGTGTGTGTGTGTGTGTGTGTGTGTGTGTGTGTGTGTGTGTGTGTGTGTGTGTGTGTGTGTGTGTGTGTGTGTGTGTGTGTGTGCATAACTGTTGTGGACAGAAGAGAAGAGGAAAAAAAGATTTTGGAGATGAATTTTGAGGAACGGAAACAAGCACACACACTATAACACACACTAACACACACTAACACTATAACACACACACTAAAACACACATGAACACACACACACACACACACATAAACATGTACACACACACACACACACACCCACGTACACACACACAAACGCACACACACACACACACACACACACACACACACACACACACACACACACACACACACACACACACACACATACAAGTACACACACGCATGCACGCACACAAGTACACACACACACACATGCACACATGAACACACATATCCTTGTGGTCTATGTGCCATACTCAGCTCACAAACACACCTTTACCACCTGTAGCGGTCCATTTAAAGTTGCACTGACTAGGATGGTGGCCAGAGCAGGTATTGCAACCATGCTGCTCATTCAAACTGTGCTGTATTTGATCTTTTCATGAACAATTACAGCGTAATATACCAATATTTATCAGCATGACCACAGTACAGTACGTTTTTCAGCAAAAATATATACATATGGACATTCAACATGGCGGACCACAGGGAAGATGATCAGAGATCCACGAACATGGTTACATCTTTCTAATATAGCGTATCCATCGTTTACATGGTTACATACTTCTTTACACTAAAATACATGACATTACTTTAACTGACACTGTTATCCAAAGCAACTTGCAGCTATTTACAAGGTATTGGACACATTCCTTGGAGTAATGCGTAGGTATGGTGCCCTGCTCAATGGCACTTCAGCAATGGGTGGAGGTGTAGAGAGAGGCAAGGGTGGGATACGAACCTACAACCCTCCAATCTTAAGACCACCTCCCTAACCACAAGGCCACAGCTACCCTAATGTTCCTAATATAGCCTTGTGTATCACTCTTTCACGTGGTTACATATTTTGCCAAACATTGCTATTTCTAGACGGTAAGATGGATTCGGTTTCAGTCAAACCTAAAATTATGAAAATGGTTTCTGGTGTTGAGTCTTAGCTCCTCAGCTGGCCCCTCCCCAATGCCCTGTCTCTCTCATGTGGACCGCTGCTCTCTCAATACCACTCACATCACATCACATCACATCAGCTACTTTCGGTTCAGCGCAGTGATTCATAATAATACATCACTCGAGTCAGAATGCAATTTCAAAAACAAGTTTGTCCAAAAAGCTGATTAGGCGTCGGCCAGCCCAGCTCTCCTCTCCTCCCCTCCCGGCTCCCGCGGTCCGCGCCAGACTAGCTACACATGTGAGCGCGAGGGCTTGGAAACCCCCCCGGGGCGCACCGACAAGGCGCATGCACGCCGCCTCCACACCACCCCTCTCCACGAGCTCCGCGTTTTATTACGCCATGATGATTGTGGGCACGGCGTGGCACTACACCATACCGCCATCAAGACCAGACACACAGATCTAAGTATTTACAGGTAGGGGCTTGTGTTTATAGCACGGAGGCTACTTCACACATGGAGAAGTCAGTTATGATCACCGGCAGGGGACACTGACTCACTACAACCAGCCCTTTTGTTCAGAAGAGCGTCGCCCAAATCAACTTTGACAATATAGTTATTATAGCATATAGGCCTCGGGTTGACTTGGAAAAGGGTCGGGATATTAACATGCATAATAGTCCAGGTGCGCTGTTTTTGCATTATGGTTGTGGGGAAAGTAGTGGGGACAACAAGTAGGTTTGCTTCAAAAGTGGTATGGACATGTCCCCACCATCCATCCGCGCATGACATTACGCCCATCTTTCGCCACGATTTGTCCCCGTGGCCATCTGCAAGCGCCCCTGACTGTGCTGCTACATTTTTGTGCCGTGTTGAAGTTCACATCAGACTAATGTGATTTCTGTTGACAATAGCTAGAGAGGGCTGCGCCCCCTCCACTCCGCTCTTGCCTGCCGTCTCCAGTCTGAGCTGCCAATCTAGAACTACTGCGAGCTACCCCTACCTACCCCGTTATATCCACTTTCTACAACTGCGAAGCGTCTTCAAATCCAGCACTTCAAGACACTGTTGGCCTACACACTCATGTTAACCAAGCGCTTTAAGACATTAGGGGGTGACTACTTGTAGGCAATCTCTCTCTCTCTCTCTCTCTCTCTCTCTCTCTCTCTCTCTCTCTCTCTCTCTCTCTCTCTCTCTCTCTCTCTCTCTCCCATGCTCGTCGCCACCCCCGCCCACCAGCTCTCCTGCTCTCTTCCCACGCACTCCAGTTGTAAACAATGCTCCGCTACCTCTATCTACAATACATCCATTAATACTTCTATAAAATTACCTTCGTTACACGAGGAGACGCGTTATAAGTTCTTGCGCCACTGTCCTTGGCGAGCTAGATTTTGATTGTAGCTTTTGCGAGCGTTTTCAAGAGCAGGTTTTAACAGAAACACGCCCCTCATCGGTGTAAAATGGCAGCGGAAGGCAGCGATACGCTTTAAATTCCACATTATTATTGCTTATGGTTGGCTATATCCTTCATTCAAATACGCAAGACCACACTCGTCCTTTTCTGCATGAAATAAGACTATAGCCACATACGACAACAACAGACTTCATCACGTCTGTGTTAGATTCACTTCCTTAAGACAAGTTTAATTGCAAACAGCAGCCACCCCCTCTCCACCAGGCAGAGGAGATTCATGCAAAATGAACCCCCAGCCCTGTTTACAAAACAGCCGAGCCCATATTTACAGATATCAGCTTCTACTGTACAGCGTGCTTTACTGTCTATTAGCCTATTAAACAAACGCGATCTCCAAAGCAATTGCGTAAAACGGCGCGTTTGTAGTGTAGCGCCCTATTGTAAGGTAGGCTATTCATTACATCTCATGATAGGCCGTCATTACCCTGTAATAAGCAACGAGCGCCACTTCAAAGCTGCAACATGTCTTGTGTTGTGTTCATCAGTTGGGGCTACGCGACAAGCGTTTAAGATCAAAACCAAAACAGTGTAGAAATAAAATAAAAACAACTTACCCATCCATTGCACAGAGGGAAACGGTGGCGAGGTAATAAAACGACAATGTTGATTCGGGAGGAAAATGAAGAGATGATGTTGGGCTTTTAGAAGAGGGGCACTCGTCTCCAGCACAATTTCACTCTCGCAGGCACAAAGGCAGGCACACACACACTCTCTCTCACACACACAGTTCACTTCCTGATCCTCCTGACGTGAAAGCACAGTAGGCAGCGACACAGGCATACATGTACAGACAAAATGGCCGTGCACTCTCAATACAGAGAGCGAGAGACACACCTTTTGAAGAATAGCAAAACGTAGAATGACTGGGAGATATGCATCGGCAACTGGATGCGTCCAACCACGTGTTCACAGGCGCAAAGAAAGAACAATAGTCTAATCAGGCGACATTAGCGCCTGTAGCTTATGTCCACCCGGGATGCTGACTGTTGCTTATCATCACATTTCTATTTTCTAAATCAGACAAGCTTCGGCTAGAGTTAATTAATTAATTAATTAGGGGAGCAAGACAACATAGGGGGACGGGGAACACAACACGCAGGGAAGACATGGAACCTGGAAATGGAAGATTTAGAGAGGTATAATATAAGTGCAATGATGGGTGTTATGTCTGTTTTTCTGTAGGTTTATTTATGTATGAATGCTGGACACCTTAATTTCCCTCGGGATTAATAACTGATACTCTACTCTCTACTATCTAGATTAGAAAAAAACACATCTTAATTTGTACGGTGTGTTGAGGTTGAACAAGGTTACACATGGTTTGATGACACATGGTGATAATATAGCCTATTCATGAAGTTGCTTGAGGTAAATGCTTGAGTCATATCGTTCAAAGCTGTAGCTGTTTAGTTAGTTAACGCCCTGGTTTGGTTTGCCCATAGCGCATCCCGGCGCGCGAGACATTGTTGTGTAATATTTGCCCACGAGCGTACCCCAGCGGCGTCGTTGCAATATTATTATTTGCCTTGAGTTGCCGGATGGAATGGGCGCTCTGTCTTCTCTACCTTGTGTTATCTCGCGCTCTAAAATCATGTGCGAACTTGTTCCTCCGGTCAGACCTGGTCCGGCGGCGCGCGCCACAGCCAATTTCACTGCTCAGCAGTAGATGTGGTTCGCATTTTCTTGATCGGTTAATATACTGACACCGCAGGGCTCTAAATATAATACTATAAATACCAAAACCATAATATAATGTGTATAAAAAAGTGAAAGTGAAAGCCCCAGTGGGAAACTCCAACTCCCATTGTCATTGTGACACAGCACTCCACAGCACACAAGTGAACACTGCACACAACGGAATTGCATTTATGCCTCACCCATGCAAGGGGGCAGCCCTCAATGGCGCCCCAAGAGAGCAGTGTGGCGGGACAGTACCAGGGTACCTCAGTCATGGAGGAGGATGGGGGGGATCAGATTAATTAGTCCCCCCCCCCCCACCACCAACCTGGCGAGTCAGGAGTCAAGCCGGCCTTTGAGCTACAAATCTGACGCCCTAACTGCTTACTCATGACTGCCCTGTATATTATGTGATGTATATAATGTGTAAAAGGTCTTTGTATGTTTTGAATTTGTGTAAGATGACAGACACTTTCATTTTCTCCGGGATTAATGGCCTATTACTCTACTGAACCCTACTCTAACACCAGCCAACCGGCCAAATGCAGGTGAAAACTGGTAGAAAAGACCAACTTACTATGAGCCACTTTGACCCGTATAAACATCTCCAAGTGCATTTAGAGCCCTGGCTGTCGCCACAACCAGAGCGGAAACTTTTTTGTAATGCTGTACTTCTGTTGTACTGCCAATAGCCTAAACAATACAGTACTGCAAGGGTTCCCAATCTTTTCCAACTTGGGGCCCGACCCACCTGAGATTTTCACAAATGTTCGGGGCCCACCTCTGACCCAATAAGCAGTGCAACTCAAATAACCCAGGAGCAAAACATTTGATGTTTCAGAAAATGATTTCAATGCCCACTTGGAAAAGCATTGCAGACCACCAGGGGTCCCGGCCCACAGTTTGAGAGTAACTGCAGTATTGGGTAAAGGGCTGGGTCTGGCTTAAGTGACAACGCAGTGTAAATGCAGTGATAAAAGATTATTAGAGTATATTCCTGATTATTTTTTTCATGACATGGAGTGTACATGTGTAATGCCTCTAAAGGTGTATGTCTCACCTGTTTTATATGTCTCTTACGTGGTGAAACTGAAGACAACTTTCCACACTTGTGGACAATTAAGATTCATTCATTCATTCATTCATTCATTCATTCATTCATTCATTCATTCATTCATTCATTCAACACCAATAGTAGGCTATAGTCTATGCATGTTACGGAATAATTGAAGCATTATTGACTCAAGACTTCACTTGACTTGCAGCTTGCAATGACTTGCAATGACATGTGAAGTCTAGGCCTACATATATTCCATTCCATATTCTGCATTTGTATGTGAAAGTATTACATGGAAAAAAAAGATTTATCCTTAAAGCAACGGGTAATATTTTTAGTAGGTCATTTCCAGAATCCATGATGCCCATTTTCAAATGTTACGTTTTTAAGAAATACTTACCACCACCAACAAATTCAAAGCATTCGATATGCCCGGGAAAATTGCACTTTTCATACATGAAAAGGGGTCTATGATCCGCCATTTTTCATTTCCAAAAATAGACATTTTTAGCTGCAAAACTTACTGAGCTTTGGTCATACTAGTAAATACTAGTTTATTGCTGAGTTTATTCATGAAAAGATAACATTTGGCAATATGCAACACAATTTCAATGAGAAGCATATGCAATACCTATTCTGTCCACACAGTGCACCTTTAATCAATAGGACTGCAATGTTTTTGTTAACCCTATACAGACCGAGCTTTTTGCATTAATGCAACGCACGTGAAGAACACGTGGTTTCGCAGCCTAGCGTTCTTCTCTGACTGTCTGATTGGTTGCGAGCGAATCACCACTCCCGATTTTACCCATGTCTGCAGTTCTCCTAGTAGCCGCTGTCGAGATACGGCTCTGAGCGCAGCAGCCCGTTCTTTCTGAATGGAGTCTGCACTCCCCCTAGAGTGCAGTACCACCCAGAAAACTGGAGTCTCTCGTAATATCCTTCCAATATCTCTGGTGTGTTTGAGTCAACGATGCGCACGCATTCATGACCACGTCGACCACAGACATCATATATGAAGACTAGATACGTCATCGCGTATTTCAAGCACGTCCGCACAGGTTGGCCATATTAGAGCAGCCTAAACTCTCCACAGACCCTCCGTTACACCTGAAGTAAACTGAACAGTTGAAACGTTGGGATACTTAAAAATGTATTCTGTTGCTACGCTGAAATATTGACACGTGTTTATAAATGGTAGGGCTCCTTAAAACTTAAGTGTAGACTGGGGTAAAACGCCCAAGAGAGTAGCCTAATAGGCCTATGCTTCC
Organism: Engraulis encrasicolus; assembly: GCF_034702125.1. Taxonomy (NCBI): domain Eukaryota; kingdom Metazoa; phylum Chordata; class Actinopteri; order Clupeiformes; family Engraulidae; genus Engraulis; species Engraulis encrasicolus. The sequence goes on from NC_085867.1 coordinate 45,110,954, forward strand.
CACTTAACCTATTTGTCCAAAAAATTAGATAGACCTACAGCTAATACACATTTTAATCATTGCTGTGTATTACGTTGACGGCATGGATATATTCATTGCATCAAATTATAGACGACAGAGATGACGTACTGGAAGAGAGATGTAGCCTAGAGCGCAACAAGTTAATTCTATCTGGATGGCTTTAGCGTCACGACTCATTTTGAACACAAGGTGGAGCTGTCGAAACCAAAGTAGAATGTTGACGAAAGTGAACGTTTATTTGTTATTTTACTGAAAATATAAAAGATTACTTTGTGCATTTGTTTATGGGATCTATTTAATTACCTGAATAAGCCTACTGAATTATATTATACACGATTTTAGACCTATGAACATTATAATATAATGTTATATAATATAATAATAATGTGGATATGCATCACTATGCAGTATCAACATATACTTTCGTTTGGAATTTTTTATACTGTGTAAGAAACCAACCCTTTCGAAAATCGAAATAAATTTGAGGGAATTATGGCCATCTGAAGAGTATACAACACCAAAAACTCACTGCAACTGGTTGAGCCAGCAGGCTGCGCTAACATGGCCGCCATGCACGGACGTTCGGCTTGCATGACGGGAACGCGGACGACGCATCTAGTCTTCATATATGATGTCTGTGACGTCGACTCTGAACAGGTCTATTGGTGCATTCCCCAGGGTTGGGAGATGGGATGTTTCTGACCTCCTAATTGCTGAAATGCATTGGAACGTCTGTTGAAGCGGAATGTTCAAGTCGCGAGCTGGGGCAGAAGCAAAGCAAATGGACTTCGTCCCATTGATAATCGTGATGTCATCACAGCAATGGCAGCCCACAGTGTTAGGAATAGTTTATATTGCACATTACTCAGCAATCACCATTCTATGGACAAATAGAGTTGATTTGGACAGGTTAACAGTTACAAAACCGCCCATGAACCTTTCTGAGGTGTAGTTATTGGCATTGCCTCTTTCAAAGATGAAATGCTGCTACATGAAAAAAAGCGCATGATGTTGTTTACACCTCATTGTTTACATTGCTGACATCTTTGAGAAGTGGATATGTATTTTTGTCCCTCCATGGTTGCAGTTTGGTTAGCTTGCTGGTTGGAACCAAAGAAACTCAAGAGAAAGAACAATCTCTTGGCGGGGAATGCATTGGCCACGGTGTAGTACGGGGGCGTTGCCTGAGGACACGAGTGGATGGAAAATTAACTCCCTTGCGCATGGTCATTGGTCAGTGGGTGCGATGGATGCCATTTTCGTACTCCCTTGCACATGGTCAGTGGGGGCGACACCATGATGGATAATTTGTGGCCAAGTAACGGCAGCTGTTGGTCAGCAGTAATTGCTGGGGGTAATTAAGGACAGCTGACAGACATTCACGCTGTCCTATGACCTGTTCCACAGTGAATAACATTTCCGTACTCCCCTCGCCATCATTTCCTACTACGCTGTTATGACGTGAGTAAGCCCTCTTGTTTCAAGTCTCTTTGGTTGGAACGCTTTCAAGTGGGAGGTAGCTGACTCCTTGTTGCCTATTGGGAAGGTCCTACCTCTGGGGAATGCATCATATTTACCGCTAGATTCCAGCCAAGACTCCTATCACAAGGGGGCCCCGGCTGATCACTGGTGCTGTGTTCCATTACCCGTACTTACCGCCCTTTCCGCACTGTGTTTGGGTACGCAGGGTGTTCCATTTCTAATCGCGACGGTAAAGTGTACTGTAAATTACCCGGATAACGCCCCCAAAACGGCCATTTTTCGAAGTGTGGTGTTACTGTACACTTTTCGCACTCAACGGCCGCCATGTTTGTGACGTAGTTGAGTGCCAGATCTGTCAAACGGTTGAATCTCCGTGATAACAGCATAGTTTTGATTCCAAAGACAATCACCATGTGTATTAGAGGCAGGGGTAACTTTGAAAAGTGTTAGCATAAGGAACAGTGCCTTCCGTGTTGAATTGCATATTGGCGGTTGGTAAACTCGGATATCACGCGGCCAACCGTCATTTCCGTTAAGTGTATCAGACAGAACGGGAATCGGAATGTACTCGCCTCGTGAATTGCGGAGGGTGGAAAGGGTACTTCACTGCACTCAAACAAGGTACACAGTACAGAGGGTGAATAATGGAACACAGCATGGGTCTCTTTGGCATTTAAAAGGTCAAGAAAGGTCAGCAGGTGAGCCCAATCAGAGAAATTAGAACAAGGGAGAAGATTCAGTCTGATTGGTTCCCATTTTAGCCAGTTAGCTTTGCATGCATACTGCAGTTCTTATTGAGTGTCCACTAGTTGGCGAGTGTTGGTAATTCCTTCATGTGGGAAAATGTATGGAATGGAAAAGGGAGCCCATATGCTAAATACATTACTATGGCAATTTCCAGTCACAAATGTCATCAACAAAATATTCCTGGTAAGCATTATGGCTGGTGTTTAATAATAGGCTGTATTGTCAAATCTTTCAGGTGTTTAGTTTTTCAGCAGGGAAGAAGATTTCGACCTGTACTCGCTAGCATCCTGCTAATGTTTATGGGTTTGGCCTGAATAAATTGAGCTTTGTGACCCAGTATATACAAATTTAGTGGCACAAAATGATCGAAACGCTACTCAAATGAGGTCTTATCATTTCTAGCTTTAAACTGAATATCAATATTTCAGGGCAAAAAATTATTAAAAATCACAAAAATTATAATAGTAGAAAACTCCATTGACACCCATTCATTTTGCACTTAGGTAGGATTAGGGTTAGCCAGTTGTGGCTAGTAGCTAGTTCTGTGAGTGAACCCCCCCTGGCCCAATGGAGGGACACCTGAGAATGTAACAGAGGTGTTCCTGCGCAGTCCGTCCCCCTCGGGCCGCGAACTCACCACCTTGTCAATGCATGGGCTCAGCAATGGGAGTCACAGTACGAGACTGCTGAGCTAAAGGGCCAGTCTGATAGCCCAACGCTACCGCACTGTATGAGGCTTCGGGAGGGAAGTTTACTAATGTTCCACGCCACACTCTGCTCGTTGGACTCAGTTACAAGAGCACATCCACAGCCGGTGAGCTAGCCACTAAGTTGCTAATGGAGCTGGCCACTCCAATGTGTGTAGGGTGGGGAACCTATGTCTCGAGGGCCAGGGGTGGGGAACCTATGTCTCGAGGGCCGCAGAGGTGGGGAACCTATGTCTCGAGGGCCAGGGGTGGGGAACCTATGTCTCGAGGGCCGCAGGGGTAGGGAACCTATGTCTCGAGGGCCAGGGGTGGGGAACCTATGTCTCGAGGGTCACAGGGGTGGGGTACCTATGTCTCGAGGGCCGCAGGGGTAGGTAACCTATATCTCGAGGGCCGCAGGGGTGGGGAACCTATGTCTCGAGGGCCAGGGGTGGGTAACCTATGTCTCGAGGGCCGTTTACTTGTCTGCCCCCGATATAATTTTATTGTTATGCAGTTTCACATGAAATATGTCGTATTTTGTAAAGGAATCTTAGAAATTACAGTTACAATATAATTAAGTTACATTTTCAAGGGACCTAGTGAAGGCGGGGTCTGTTGTAAAGGTGGCCACCTTCAATATAGGCCTAAACTACAGGGGGAAATAGTGGTTTGTGATCATAGTGCGGCCCTTGGAGGACTATGTGGCCCTCGAATGAAAACGATTCCCCACCCCTGACATAGCCTCTCACAGGCTGATTAACACACTAATGCACCTAGAGTTAGGGGGTTAGCATGGGTGACATCATAGGATGGTTATGTGTCGTTGTGCAGTTTCAGTTAAGGTTGCGCTGTAGTTGTGGTCCAGTAGATGTGTTGTGGACCCCTAAACCTTCAGTGTTTTTAGACTGGACCATGGGCCGGAGCCGAACAATTTAAAGACAGTAAGCCCATACGACTTTGTTGCTGTCGACCAACGTTGACGGAAACACGTGAGCGAGAACTTGTTGTCACGGTGTGGGTGTTATTAAATACAGCGCATTTAAAGTCGGCCACAAATATGAACAAGACGATGAGCTCGCACCGGTTTGCTCTACTAACACACCACGTGTGAGGAGTGGGGGGACAGGCAGTGAGGAGGAGCTGAAGTGGGGACCTGCGCAAACTTGTGTAGAGGTGTGAGACAAGACCCATATACACACGTGAGTGAGTTGTTGACCAACCAGTTCATGGGCGCGTGACCTCGGAGGCAGTCCGCCGACGAGCGTTGAAGGGGATAAGCAACTGCAGAGGTTGCAAGATCTGACTGCAGCCGCATTCATCCCGCGATAGTTTTACACCATGTGACATGTCACCTCGTCAACGCAACGTCGACGAAATTTCGAAGTTTGACAGGAAATCTAACCGTCATGCAGCATTTTCCATCCAGGGTGCATTGCTGTCTAAATGCGCATACATGCGTTGACACATATCGAATGCACCTATTTGCCAATGAAGATAACCGCAATCAGAGAGGATCTATGGGTAATACGAGAGAGTAATCTCGCAACTTTTTCCGGGTGGTACTGTCCACTAAGTGGCGCCATCCAGACAGCGCAGAGGAGCGCCAAGGAGCACAGAGGCTGTTAGAATGAATGGGGTCCCATGGAGCTCAACCACAGATGCTGCCATTGCTTTGGGAGAGAATTGGTATCATCGTTTCATTTTATTTTTCCCAAAGGCAGGATAAATTATCCTTTCAAACAGCACTTAGTTTGAATGTTTAAACTCGCTGGATCCTTGTAAAATACGTCTTTATTGTCAATATTACTTCACGAGTGGCTTCACACACTGCGTTTGGATTGGTCGGCCGGCTGCATTGCTGTGATCACGACGGCCGTCAAGCACACTGTATGTAAACCCACTGTGCCGCAGTGTTAAGAATTTGTAGGCCCATACAGGACTGTATTAAGACACTGTGGTGCCCCAGGGCTCTACACCTGGCAGGTGGCCCCTTATATGAACAATATTTATGAAGTTTGTGTCATGTGGTGCCCCCTAGCTCGCTGTAATTGGTCGGTGTCCCTGGGCACTGTTCCACTGGCCCTTATGGATAATCCGGCCCTGGGCCCATGGCTCTCCATAGCAACTTGAAATGATGTGGCTAATTTGTTGAGACAAAATAATGCACCACCTGCATGAAATAAACAAAGAAATGCACCAAATATATAGTTCTATAATATAGCCTATGAAATACCAGTGAGCTTCTGAAAAAAATGATGCTAAAATTAAGTGGACATTATACCCATTTACGACCGCACAATCGTGAGCAATTTAGAAAAAAAATGTGGACGTAAAATATAGGATTATGAGTTAGAGGGGACATAGAGATACAGCTTCTACACCGAGAAAAAAAAGTTATTTTGGCCAGCTCCATTGACTCCCATTCATTCAGCACTTTTCTACGGTTGCTGGAGATCGCCCCCTGTGTGAAATCTGGCTGCAGTGCCACCCCGAAATTCTGAGAGAGTGAGTGCTCTCTTCATAAACAGTCTCTGACAAAACTCATTCAACAACAGGAGAGTGGCCCCTCTCGCGCTGTGTAGTCTTTGTAGGTTAAAGGGCACAACACTTGGTTGCATAGGAGACGCTGGCTGACGTTGTTCGTCACTAGAACTATTGTCATTCATCGGCGTTGCCTTACATAGTCACACCTCTGCTGTGACTTTAGCAGACGATTCAACATAATGCTGCAAAATACGGGGTGAGTTAGTAATTTTGCAGGCTTTCACGCGAGATAGAAGTGCTGAAATGGTATGAAGAAGGCAATTTGATGTTGTGTAAACCTGGCTAGCTAGCCATTGACGGCTAACTTACGCAGCCTGTGTTAGCCTGTCAATACACGAGTGGAGTGTTAAATGAAAATATACTGTATAATTAGGGAACTCAAAATGACATTTGTTTTAAGGCTAATGGTCACCTCATTTAAACCAACCCTTACGTTTATTCAGCCATTCCACTTAACTCTTGGCTAGCTAGAACAGCTAGCTTACTATGACAGTTGAGGTTGACGACTTCAGTGGAGGTATTTACCTGCAGAGCTAGAGCTAGCTGATGCCTCTCTAGCACTGTACTACTCCAGTACCACCTGATGACAACTTATTTAACTAAAAGCAAGCACCCCCTAAATGTGCACACAGTGATCGTTGTGAACCTGCTTTTTATTCAGCTCCCATAGCAAGGTGGGTGTTTAGCTACCCTAGCTAGAAGCAAGCTAGCCGTCCGATACAAATAGCTGCCTCGTTCTTTTGACGTTGATTTCAGAATGATCGGTGCTGCAAGAGGTGCTTAATTTCTGTGTAATAATACAAACAGGATACTGTATTTAAGCAGCAGCACTTGTTATGAGTGTGGCCATTAGGCGCACAGCAAAAATATGATAGGGCAAGCCCCCATTGACCTCTCACCCAGTTTCTGGGCTTCTTTCAGGTCAAAGTCATTCAGAGGTTCCCAGTGCAGTTGCATAGGCTAGAACTACACGCCACCGAGGCAAATCATTTTAAACCCGTTTTCACTCTTTAGTCGAGCTATAAAGCCTTTCAGACTGCTGTTGTTTTGTATACTTGCTGTAGGACTACAACTTAATGCAGCAAGTTGTGATGGGGGGGCGTTTTGTAATGGAATGTGTTTTCTGTCCATTCCATAGTTAACCAGCTGGGGTGGGGTGATGTGCTGTGAAGTAGAAGTATTCTTACAGATGTAATTACAACACTAGTAGTGTGGTAGTACACATTTGAAAGCATGTAATATACTGTTAATGTTGTACATCTGTAAGCACTTCTAATTCTACTTTACACAACTCTGTGTTGAACCGAGTGGCAGAGTGGTGTTACTACAAGCAATGGAAAAGCAAGACAGGTGTACCCTTGACCAAGGGTCTGGAACTGGTGCCTGACTTCACTGACTTGTATGTGTGTATGCTGGGAAGGGTGGCTAGATGGAAAGGATAGATGCAAGATCGATCTATCTATCTATCTATCTATCTATCTATCTATCTATCTATCTATCTATCTATCTATCTATCTATCTATCTATCTATCTATCTATCTATCTATCTATCTATCTATCGTTTGAGCAATGGAATGGATGTCCATAATAAATAGACAAATTTCATGCTGCTGCTGGCATAGCATTTAAGTCTTTTCTGTTGTATTCGGTGCAGCCGTGCCCAGTGGTTAAGGAGATAGGCTTTAGATCAGAGGGTTGCACGTTTGAATCCCATCTTGCCATTCCCTATCTCTCACTCCATGTCTGAAGTGCCCTTGAGCAAGGCACCTAACCCCACAGTGCTCCAGGGGCTGTAATCAATGCCCTGTAAATAACTGAGATACTTTGGTTAAAAGGTTCAACTAAGTGTAATATAATGTAATGTATAGGGTAGCACCATTAATCGAAATTAATTTAAAATCGCTATTTTGGGCTTGACGATTAATACTTTTGTGTGTGTGTGAGATCTGCCTTTGGCTAAATGTACGTAGGTGTGTGCTTTATGGTTAATATACAGCCGCGGCATAAATTGAGAGACCACACTCGAAAGCAAGGGCAAAGAAAACAAGTTGATATTAACTTAAAAACAACATAATTGTAATGTATTAACTTGGGAAGAGTTCAGATATCAATATTTGGTGGAAGAATAAGCCTGATTTGTAGTCACAGCTTTCATGCATTTTGGTATGCGTTCCATTACTCCTTCACATTGTTCTTGGATGATCACAGCTCGATTGGCCAAACTGAGTGGCTGAAGCATTGTCCTTCTCTAAAAAAAAAACCAGTCCTCAGCGTTCAGGAATAAAGTAAAAAATGACTAAAGTCAAAAATTACTACAAATCAGGCTCATTCCACCAAATATTGTTTTCTGTACTCTTCCCAAGTTAATGGGTCAAAGACGAAACAGGGTTTTCAGGACTCCAAAAAATAAAACTGTTCCCTGACACCGTTCTTCAACTTTTTTGGGTACATTGGAGTTTAGAGTGATTAAGTTTATTATTTTCTGTTCAGAAAATAGTAAGGAACATGCATTTTACCCCATTTTCACCCATAAAATGTCATTCAGTGTAATACGGTGTTAAACTGTTGATAATGCAAAAAACATATAGATGACGTTAAAAAACTGAAATAAGCTACATACCATAGTAAAGGCCTATATTTAAGGTCTTCATCAAACCTAAAATTTCTAGTAAAAGGCATTTGCAAATAGTTTTTGCAGTGTTTGTAGTCTTTCACCGAGTGCATTTCACCCATTTGGCTTTAAGAAGTTTTTCCACTGAAGAGAAAATCAGTTTAAAATGCACAATTATTAATTTGTTGTATGCCCCGCATTTGTTGTGCTAAACAAATAAGTTTCGTAAGAATTTGACTTTATTTTCACATAAAAATGTGCATTTCACTGAATGACCACAACTATTACACTGAATGATGCCTTGGCAAAAAAGCCTATATAAACAGCTACTTTTCATTGCTATCATATTGTTACCATCATACTACAGTACTCAACGTCCTGAATGAGTGACAACAGAAATAGATGTTGTCAAATAATTGGTATTTTACTTAATATTGGGGCATTAAAATGTGTTTTGAAGAACTTCCAAGATCACAAGCTTAGAGGTAGGCTACAACTTAGGCCTAAAACAATAAAAAATATTTTTTTTGTCTGTTAACCTGCATATTTCGGGGATTGTGACTTAGGGTGTTCTGATAAGTAATGTACAACTTCCAAAATCCCAGAATCTACCCAGTAATATGGATGCTACATGGCAATAACCAGGTTATAATGGAAATAACAATAAAAGTCATAATTTCAAGTAGTATCATCATATCATCGTATCTTAGAGTAATATTGCAACTTATATTGCCGTTTTGATTCTTAATATACAACCATGAACTGATTACACTGAATGAAATGGCCCTTACACTGCATGTCACTGAATGACATCTCTTACACTGAATGACGACCAAATACTTTTCACCTTATTTTTACCTTTTTACAAGCACACAGTTAGTCACCTACATGAGACGATGACTTTGACCCACAATGTTTACTATGTCTATTTAGAAAATATGCTTGTTTGGATGAATATCTGAGTATAAAAGTGTTTTTTGACATTTCACTGAATGACATCTGTTTTTGTGGACGCTGTAACCACAAGATAAAAATACAGAATTTTTGACTATTGAAGAACAAGATTCTCCCTTTGCATCATCACTTAAGGGGTCCCTAGGGTTCCTTTTGATGATGTCACATATTGTGTGTGACTATCACTTTTTATTATGATTTAAAAGCACCATGTTGATCTTATTACACTGAATGATATCTAAGGAATTGAAAATCCGGACAAAAGTCCCCAGATGATTTGAATATCAAAACAAAATGGTAATGAAACGTGCTTTTGATACAATAACAAGAACACTTCTAGAATTATGCCCAGAGAGTGAAAAAAGAATTTTGTTCGTCATTTTGCATAATTATTCAAGGATGTATTGATGATTTTTAAGTTCGGACCATTACACTGAATGACGTTTTTGCACTTTATGAGATTATTTAACACATACATTCACAATTATTTTTCTTTAAATGTTACTGAAATGAGACACCAGACTATGCCGTTTATCAGCATAACATTCAAAATTCATTAATCTACTTTTTTGATAGTTAAATGAGTGCGGAACAAAAAAAATGCACGTCTCGTCTTTGACCCTAATGCATTACTATCATGTTGTTTTTAAGTTATTATCAACTTGTTTTCTTTGCCCTTTTAGGGATTTGGAAACATTGTATCTTATGTGTTATTTTGACCATTTTGAGATTTTCTGCAAATAAATGATCTAAATGACAATATTTTCTTTCGAAATTCGGAGGGAATGTTGTCGGTAGTTCATAGAATAAAAAGACCATGTTTGTTTTACTCAAACCCATACCTATCCATAACAAAATCAGAAAAACTGAACATTTCAAAGTGGTCTCTCAATTTTTGCCGCGGCTGTATGTGTAATGTTGTGTGCGTCATGAATTTACGTGTGTATGCTACTGGACACCTTCATTTCCCTCTGGATAAATAAATGATAATCTACTCTACTACGCTACTCTACTCTACTACTCTACTCTTATCTACTTTTTAAAAATATATATATTTTTAGGGGCTTTTATGCCTTTATTTGATAGGACAGTCAGATGGTGAGTGGGACAGAGACGGGGTGGGATTGGGAAATTACCCTGGCCGGACTCGAACCGGGGTCCCCGTGGGCATACAAGCCCAAATGCGGGGGGCTTAGCGTGTTGCGCCACAGTCAGCGCCCCCCTTACTCTTATCTACTTCTAATGTATTGTATTGTATTGTGTTGTGTTTCAGAAAGCTGGCAGGATGCACCCTGTTCATCACGGGTGCGAGTCGTGGTATTGGCAAGGCCATCGCCCTGAAGGCAGCCAAAGACGGGGCCAACGTTGTCATCGCCGCCAAGACCGCACAGGCACACCCGAAACTCCCTGGCACCATATACACCGCTGCAGAGGAGAGTACGTATCTATACTATACACACCTATACCATACCATACCATACCATACACATGTATATCATACATACCCAAGACCGCACAGGCACACCCCAAACTCCCTGGCACCATATACAGCGCCGCCGAGGAGGGTAGGTATGAACCCTGACCCTATACACCTATAGCCTATACTGTCTACACACCCCTGTACTATATGAATCCACACCCCAAAGTGCTTTCCGGCACCATCTGCCGCCGAGGAGCGGACGTACTGAAGGAACCCTAACCCTCCATACACTATATAACCTATACTGTATACACTCACCTGCACCACGGCCAAGGAGAGCACCCAATCACTCACCCTCCTCCTCCTCCTCCTCCCTGACTTCCTCAATTTATATTTGAAAATGTCATTATTTGGCTTGTCATAACGTGTGTGTGTGTGTGTGTGTGTGTGTGTGTGTGTGTGTGTGTGTGTGTGTGTGTGTGTGTGTGTGTGTGTGTGTGTGTGTGTGTGTGTGTGTAGTCGAGGCGGTGGGAGGCAAGGCCTTGCCATGTATTGTGGACGTGAGGGATGAAGCCCAGATCAGCGACGCCGTGGAGAAGGCCGTGCAGAAGTTTGGAGGTAAGTGACATCACAAGAGAGGAAGTGACATCACAGCAGCATGTGACTTCACAAGAGGGCCTAACTCTCACCTCATCACTTGAAGGCCCAACTCCCGGCTCTCATCTAATCTCGTGTCATTCTATTAGATCAGTGGTTCTCAAACTTTATCAGACCGAGGACCACTTTGTCCCCATAAAAGATGTTCAGGGACCACCTGTCAACTGCATTGAGGTGTGCTAATTTGACACTGCTAATTTCGATGCAGATCACTTACTTTTTATTCACATTTACAAGCCTGTCTTATTGTGGTGAAAATACGACTTCAGCTATGTTTATCTTTGTAATAATGTTACAAATGTAGCCTACTGCTAGCTTGTCTTTGGAAAATTAGCAATCCCCTTGGACCACCTGAGCTCTGTCGCGGACCACTAGTAGTCCCCGGACCATACTTTGAGAATCACTGTATTGGATGATTTACCTCCACCACATCGCTCTACCTCCACCACCACCGCTTCCTAGTATACCCCACTGCTGTCATATGTAACACTAACACATATCACCATCCAAAGGCCCGACACCTTTTTCCTCAGCTGCTATCATCTGTCACTCTAACACACAATCGCACCTTATAAAATCTGCTGTCATCTGCAATACTTGCACTGTTGGCATTCAAAGGCCTGACACCATTTTGCTCACCTGTTGTCATATGTAATTCTAACACACACATTGCACCTTTTTAAAACCTGCTGTCATATGTAACACTAACACAAATATTCCATGTAAGGTCCAAAGGCACCCGACACCTTATAACTCATCTGTATGGTCTGTAATGTAATGTAATGTAATGTAATGTGATGTAATACTAACACACATATTCCACCATCAAATTCTTACCACCACCATCAAATTCAACATCCGCCATTTTGAATTCTCAGAAAATGGACATTTTTAGCTGCAAAACTTACTGTACCTTGGTCATACTAGTAAATATTAGTTTATTATCGATTACATTTTCATGAAAAGATCAAATTTGGCAAAAGGCAGCACCGTTTCAATGTGCAGCATAGCTGCAATACCAACTCTGGCCACCATCCTACACAGTGCACCTTAACATCCAAAACGCATCTGCTGTGTCCTCAGTAATCGTCATCCTGGCGAACAACGCCAGTGCCATCAACCTGACGGGGACTCTGGAAACACACACACACACACACACACACACACACACACACACACACACACACACACACACACACACACACACACACACACACACACACACTTAACACTAAGACACACACACACACACATATTAATATCCACCTTTTAACTCCTCAGGCATCGACATCCTGGTCAACAACGCCAGTGCCATCAACCTGACGGGGACTCTGGAGACCTCCATGAAGAAGGTGGACCTGATGCTGGGCATCAACCTCAGGGGAACATACCTCACGTGAGTAGCAACCACACACACACACACACACACACACACACACACACATACACACACCTCAGGGGAACGTGCAAGTACCTACCTCAGAGGAGCGTACCTCATTTGTGTGCCGCCCCCAAGACACACAACTTCACTACAGGCCAAACACCTCACTGGCTAAACTGTAGTTGCATGTCTACTCCAGCAGATGTCTCCACCACATTTATTATTGTTATATTTGTTTTGTTTCAGGTCAAAGCTGTGTATCCCTCACCTCCTGAAGAGCAAGAACCCCCACATCCTGAACCTCAGCCCCCCCCTCAACCTCAACCCCATCTGGTTCAAAAACCACACAGGTAGGAGCTAGAAGGAGTTCACGTATTTACTAAACATTAGTTGAAGGTGCACTGTGTAATATTTGTAGTAGTTTATTTCCAGAATTCATACTGCCTATTCAGAAATGTTACCTTTTCCACAAATACTTACCACTACCATCAAATTCTAAGTATTCATTATGACTGGGCAAATTGCACATTTCATACACGAAAAGGGGGATCTTCTCCGTGGTACACCATTTCGAATTTTCAGATAATATAGACATTTTGAGCTGAACTGTACTGTGGGTCATACTAGTAAATATTAGTTCATTATTTGTTAGATATTCATGAAAAGATCAAATTTGGCAGTAGACGGCACACTTTCACTTGGCAGCATAGTTGCAATACCTACTCTGGCCACCATCCCACACAGTGCACCTGTAAGAGTATTATGTAAGGGTTAACGTTCGGCGAGAAGGTCGCTACCGTGGAATAGCAGCACGACAGAGAGAATCTTTAGACCCCGACGCGGAGCGGAGGGGTCTTGTTCTCTCTGAAGTGCTGCTATTCCACAAAGCGACCGACTCGCCGAAAGTTAACCCGCTTATTATATGGATATACTTAAATGATTCACACATGGCAGGGACATTTCTTTAGGCCTATTTAATGTGAAGTCTGGGCTATTCTAGTTTTTAATGTCAAAGGATTGTCGCTGCGCAAAAACAGTGCCGTTGTGGGACACCACTAACAGCTAGGTAGCCAGGACGCAGGTGTTGTCTATCACAGCAGCTGATTAGAGTCTTGTTGAAAAGTCGCTTTAGCAGTGAAAGGTCTTGTTGCCATTGACAGCGGTCTGTTATAGACCAACCCGTCCGTTATCGAAAAATAACAGACGTGCGAACGTTGGGGAGCCCCGTTGAAATGAATGGAGCATTCGACCGATGACGTCACAACCATATAATAAAACAAGTTAACCCATTGATGCCTGATGTTGCATTGCGCAACATTGGCCCTGGCGCGTGGAGCTGCATTACGCAACATTCAGGCTCATGAGATTTGAGACAACTTAATTAAAAATCTCTGTTAGTTTGAGATAAATTAACACATTCTAATGAAAGATGGGGGTCTTAGTGTTTAATTTCAACTTAGGGCATATTTTTATGTGCTTCAGAAGCTGAGCTATTTAGGTTTTTATAGGCTGAGGTCAGCTTTTCTTAAAAAGGGCTCAGGCATTCAGCACTCTTTTTTTACAGGTGCCTTAGGCATCAATGGGTTAATTGATTTATGACGGGACAATACTGGGGCAGCCGTGGCATAATTGTAAGCGAGGTGGTCTTAAGGTCAGAGGGTTGCAGGTTCGAATCCCACCCTTACCACTCCCTATACTTCCATCCATGGCTGAAGTGCCCTTGAGCAAGGCACCTAACCCCACACTGCTCCAGGGACTGTAACCAATGCACTGTACGGTGCCTAACCCCACACTGCTCCAGGGACTGTAACCAATGCACTGTACGGTGCCTAACCCCACACTGCTCCAGGGACTGTAACCAATACCCTGTACGGTACCTAACCCCACACTGCTCCAGGGACTGTAACCAATACCCTGTATCTAAAATGTGCTCCTCTTGCTCCAGGGACTGTAACCAATACCCTGTATCTAAAATGTGCTCCTCTCTGTGCTCTTCTGTGTTTCAGCGTATACGATGGCCAAGTACGGAATGTCCATGTGTGTACTTGGAATGGCAGAAGAATTCCGAGGCTCCATAGCAGTCAACGCCTTGTGGCCCAAGACAGGTGTGTGTGTGTGTGTGTGTGTGTGTGTGTGTGTGTGTGTGTGTGTGTGTGTGTGTGTGTGTGTGTGTGTGTGTGTGTGTGTGTGTGTGTGTGTGTGTGTGTGTGTGTGTGTGTGTGTGTGTGTGTGCATGTTTGCGGGCATGTGTGCGTTCATGTCTAGCACAGTGTAAGGGACAGAACCTTGTGCCTGCGTGCGTGCGTGTGTGTGTATTGTATGGTTTGTGTAGCCATCCAGACGGCTGCGATGGACATGTTAGGTGGGTCTGGTTCTGGTATCAGTAAACGAGGTTGGGGTGTGTTGCCATCCAGACGGCTGCGATGGACATGTTAGGTGGGTCTGGTTCTGGTATCAGTAAACAGGGTTAGGGTGTGTTGACCTGGGGGGTATACTAAGAAACTGGCTCAGTATTAATCTAGGTCAAGTTCACCTTGTGGTAGAGGTCAATCGTCTAATAGAAGAGCCTGGAGTCCTCATTTTCTTAACTAAATGATGCCTGTATGGAATAGCGGCCGACGAGGTGTCCCGATATCAAGGGAAATAATGGACGAGGCGGAGCGTTCTAACAGCCCGACGGCGCAGCCGAAGGGCTGTTCGCTTCGCGAAGATTTAGTAACGGCACTTCGCCAGTATGTTAGAAAAGAAGCAACTTGGACGCCCGCACGCCCGCATGCCATCATAGGTGTCCTGCTACCGGGGAATAAAGGACACCTGCTCAGCCAATCAGAAGACGTTACGTCTGCTCACCGGGTGATAAGCAGGTATATCTATTAGCAGGTTTACCACTACCTGTTAACTAAGGCTGTTTTTTTCCCTTAACTATGTTCTTAATATACCCCCCAGATGTGTGTGAGTGAGTGAGTGTGTGTGTGTGTGTGTTGTGTCCTCAGCCATTCAGACGGCTGCGATTGTGACTGGGGTTCCGGTAACAGGGTTGGGGTGTGTTGTTCTGATGTGTGCGTGTCCTCTGTTCTCAGCTATCCAGACGGCTGCCATGGACATGTTAGGCGGTTCCGATATCGGTAAGCAGTGCCGTAACGTTGAGATCATGGCTGACGCGGCCTACGCCATCTTTAACCAGCCCAGCTCCTACACCGGACACTTCGTCATTGACGAGGACATTCTCAAGAAGGAAGGCATCAAGGACTTTGATGTCTATGCCATCCAACCAGGTATAACATACATTATTACTATACTGTACTGTACTGTACTATACAAAGGAATTCAATATCTACGCATTCCAACCAGGTATAACATGCATAACTATACTGTACTGTACTGTGCTATACAAAGGACTTGAATATCTACACCATCCAACCAGGTATAACATGCATAACTATACTGTACTGTACTATACAAAGGACTTCAATATATACACCATCCAACCAGGTATAACATGCATAACTATACTGTACTGTACTGTACTATAGCTAGGACTTCAATATCTACGCCATCCAACCAGGTACTATACAATAGGGTGCATCAAACGGCCCTTGAAAATCTAAGTGCAGCAAAATCCTACTCTGCTCTTGCAGTATTGTTCCTCAAAACAAACTTTGCAATGGTTTAGCTAAAAACACCCATTCACTGCAATTGTGCCACCCTTTAACATCCATCACATTTGCTAGCACAACTTCTTTGCAAATCTCCAGCAAATGTGATGGATGTTAAAGGGTGGCACAATTGCAGTGAATGGGTGTTTTTAGCTAAATCATTGCAAAGTTTGTTTTGAGGCTGTTATGATTAAAACTAGTAAGGAAAGCAAGCAACCAAAAACATGCTCCTCATCTCTCTCATCCTCTGCTGTGCAGTATTGTATAGTATGTAATATAATATGCACTCCTCCTCTCCTCTCCTCTCCTCTCCTCTCCTCTCCTCCCCATCCCTCCCTCCTCTGCTCTGCTCTCCTCTGCTCTTCTCTCCCTCTCCTTTCCTCTCCTCTCCTCATCCCTCTCTCCTCTTCCCCCTCTCCCCTACTCTCTTTTCCTCCCCCTCCCCCTCTCCCTTCCTCTCCTCTCCTCTCTCCTCCTCTCCACTCCTTTCCTCTCCTCTCCTCTTCTCCTCTCCTCTCCTCATCCCTCTCTCCTCTCCTCTCCTCATCCCTCTCCTCTCCTCTCCTCTCCCCTCCTCCCCTCCCCTCTCCTCTCTTCTCTTCTCCTCTCCTCATCCCTCTCTCCTCATCCCTCTCCCCTCTCCTCTCCTCTCCTCATCCCTCTCTCCTCTCCTCTCTTCTCCTCTCTCCTCATCCCTCTCTCCTCTCCTCTCCTCATCCCTCTCTCCTCTCCTCTCCTCATCCCTCTCTCCTCTCCTCTTCTCCCCTCTCCTCTCCTCTCTTTTCCTCTCCTCATCCCTCTCTCCTCTCCTCTCCTCTCCTCATCCCTCTCTCCCATCCTCTCCCCTCCTCTCCTCTCCTCTCTTCTCCTCTCTTCTCCTCTCCTCCCCTCTCCTCATCCCTCTCTCCTCTCTTCTCCTCTCCTCATCCCTCTCTCCTCTCCTTCCCTCTCTCCTTCCCTCTCCTCTCCTCTCCTCCTCATCCATCTCTCCTCTCCTCTCATCATCCCTCTCTTCTCTTCTCTTCTCTTCTCTTCTCTTCTCTTCTCTTCTCTTCTCTTCTCTTCTCTTCTCTTCTCCTCTCATCTCCTCTTCAGGTCATCCTCTGCTGCCTGACTTCTTCCTGGATGAGGCTCCTGAGGACCTCGCCAAGTACATGGAGGACCATGGTACCCACAATGCACCTCACTTACCCACAATGCACCACACGTCACCATCTCATATACACTCTAGATCCGTTCGGGACTAACATGTATCGATCAAAGTACATCAGCGAGAACTTTAGCTACTATGAGGAAGTAAAAAATGCCCCTACTGTTGGGGGCGCTGTGGCGCAGCGCGCTAAGCCCCCCACATTTGGGCTTGCATGCCCACCCACGGGGACCCCGGTTCGAGTCCGGCCGGGGTCATTTCCCGATCCTCCCCTGTCTCTCTGTCCCATTCGCTTCCTGTCACCATCTTCGACTGCCTTGTGCTTTTAGTTTAATTTCATTTAATTTCATTTTACTTTATATGATCTTACTTTTCTGTACAGCACATTGAATTGAATTTATGTATGAAATGACAATTGAAATTGTGCACGTGCGCACGTTTGTTTTTAGGTGCAACTCCGGCCTTCCAGAAGGGCAAGGCGAGTGAGGGTAACCTTGGAGGTCCCATCGCAGACACCTTCAAGGCCATTAAGGGCGTCCTCAATCCAGACGTCATCAAGACAACACAGGGCGTCTACAAGTTCGACCTCACAGGTACACACACACACACACACACACACACACACACACACACACACACACACACACACACACACACACACACACACACATAGGGGATCTATAGGTTCGAAACTCTCACAGTACACACATGAAGACACAAACATACGTGTGTGTTAATGTGTGTGTGTGTTCATATTAATGTGTGTTTATTGACCTATATTAATGTGTGTGTGTGTGTGTGTGTGCAGGAGAGCACCCGGGGGTGTGGCATATTGACCTGAAGGAAACAGGAAGTGCAGGCAGCGGAGAGCCGCCAATCAAAGCTGACGTCGTCATGAGCATGGACAGTGCAGACTTCATCAAGATGTTCACAGGTGATCTACACACACACACACACACACACACACACACACACACACACACACACACACACACACACACACACACACACACACACACACACACACACACACCATATCTTGCAGGGGTGTGTGTTTCTAGTAGGTGGTGTGTCTGGTGATGATTACTGAATAGGTTTCTGAGTTGTAAGCTCTGATTATGAGTTATATGGTCTGAAGACACATACAAACACACACACACACACACACACACACACACACACACACACACACACACACACACACACACACACACACACATATACACACCGAAGCCCACCATGGTGTTCATGTATGATATTAGTGATGATGATGATAATTGTAATTATATTAATTAGTATATATATATATATATATATATATATATATATATATATATATATATATATATATATATATATATATATATATATATATATATATATATTTAGTATTATATTAATGATATTAATTATATTATATATATTTCAGGCAAGATGAAGCCCACCATGCCATTCATATCTGGCATTAAACCGATTAGAGATGATGATATGTCCTAATCGAATATAATAAATAGATAAATTAATAAACATCACCACTAATATCAGACAAGAATGCCATCTTGGGCCTCATCTTGCCACGGTACACTGTATACTCTCTGATTGCATTTCTAGTTAATTATCTATTTATTATATTCTATTTTATATTATTCTGTATTTCAGGTCAGATGAAGCCGACGATGGCGTTCATGTCGGGGAAGTTGAAGATCAAAGGCGACATGACGCTGGCGATCAAGATGGAGAAGATGATGGCCCTGATGAAGCCCAAACTATAGACACACACACCAACTCACATACACACATACACACACACACACACGGCATATACACACACACACGGCTCCGAC
The DNA here is from genome assembly GCF_034702125.1 of Engraulis encrasicolus. Classification (NCBI taxonomy): domain Eukaryota; kingdom Metazoa; phylum Chordata; class Actinopteri; order Clupeiformes; family Engraulidae; genus Engraulis; species Engraulis encrasicolus. The sequence goes on from NC_085867.1 coordinate 45,130,110, forward strand.
TTCAAAATGCAGAAGATGACGCCACTCCTGAAGCCCAAACTGTAGAGACACACACACACACGCACACACACCATGAACACACACACACACACACACACACACCATGAATGAACACATGCAGCCTTCCCTCCCACTGAGGATACAGACCCCATGCCTTAACAGATGTCGTACCCGTCTCACTTTTCATGTGTGTTGATGAGTTGTCCCTTCGGTAACACTTTATTTTAGGGATACATCTATTAGCACTAATACATACAATGTTCCTGTATAAGTAACTTGTAAGGCATGTACAAAGCAAAATCAAACATTTGTTAGGCATGTATTCGCAAATATCTTGTTCATGCCCAATAAGGGATTTATTACCAATTTAACCTTAGTAAGGACCTAGTAGGCCTTAGCATTTGCTTAGTACATGCCTTACAAGTTACTTATGCAGGCATTAACATTGTATGTATTAGTGCTAAGAGATGTATCCCTAAAATAAAGTGTTACTGTTCCTTTTTATGATGATAATAATAATAATACTGCTGTTTCTATGAATAAACATGTTGCCAACATGCTGCTAATTTTACTCATGTCTACGAGAGTTCATACTGTTTTCATACCGACCAGAATGGTGCCTGTGCTCTTTCCCGCATTACACTCGGCACTGAAGTGCTTACCTGCGAACCGCCCGTGCTCATACCGAGTGCGGTAAAGTTAGTTTGATATTGGACATTCATTTGACATTCAAAATAGAAACTTGATGGATCTGAAAAATAAGTCTTGTGGTACATGAGGGACTTCTGTCCATATGTTAAAAATATGGTTTGATGACTAAAGGTCAAAAGGTCAAGGAGCCTAATTAGTTTATATCAACATATTAAGTATTTTTATTATTTGTAGAATTACTTGAGTGCTAAATCTAAAAAACAAGTCTTGTGGTATATGAGGTATATTTATCTCTATTTTATAAAACTGGTGTGGTGATCCGAGGTCAAAAGGTCAAGGAGCCTAATTCATTTACAACACATTTTTTTATGATTTTATTTTTTTCTGAATTGACAGAATGAAGAATGACAAAAAGAACTCTTGTGGCATATGAGGGACACATGCCTCTGTGTTACAAAACTGGTTAACCGACTCAAGGTCAAAAGGTCGCTGAGCCTAATTCAATTATATCAATAATTTTTGTAAATATTATTATTAAAATACCCACCAAAGTGATTCATCTGTAAAACAAGTCTTGTGGCAAATGAGGGACATTTATGTCTGTGTGATAGACCTGGTGTGGTGAGCCAAGGTCAAAAGGTCAAGGAGCCTGATTCATTTATATCACCATTTTAAATATTTTTTATTATTTATAGAATTATTTGAGTGCCATATCTAAAAAACAAGTCTTGTGGTAAATTAGGTATATTTAACTCTGTTTTATAAAACTGGTGTGGTGATCAAAGGTCAAAAGGTCAAGGAGCCTAATTCATTTACAACACATTTTTTATGATTTTATTTTTTTCTGAATTGACAGAATGAAGAATGACAAAATGAACTTTTGTGGCTTATGAGGTACACATGCCTCTGTGTTACAACACTGGTTAACAGACTCAAGGTCAAAAGGTCGCGGAGCCTAATTCATTTATATCACTCATTTTTGTAATATTATTATTAAAATACCCACCAAAGTGATGAATCTGTAAAACAAGTCTTGTGGCAAATGATGGACATGTATGTCTGTGTGATAGACCTGGTGTGGTGAGCCAAGGTCAAAAGGTCAAGGAGCCTAATTCATTTATATCACCATTTTAAATATTTTTTATTATTTATAGAATTATTTGAGTGCTAAATCTAAAAAGCAAGTCTTGTGGTAAATGAGGTATATTTAACTCTGTTTTATAAAACTGGTGTGGTGATCAAAGGTCAAAAGGTCAAGGAGCCTAATTCATTTACAACACATTTATTTATTTATTTATTTTTTCTGAATTGACAGAATGAAGAATGACAAAATGAACTCTTGTGGTATATGAGGCACACATGCCTCTGTGTTACAAAACTGGTTAACCGACTCAAGGTCAAAAGGTCGCGGAGCCTAATTCATTTATATCACTCATTTTTGTAATATTATTATTAAAATACCCACCAAAGTGATGAATCTGTAAAACAAGTCTTGTGGCAAATGAGGGACATTTATTCCTGTGTGATAGACCTGGTGTGGTGAGCCAAGGTCAAAAGGTCAATGAGCTTAATAAGTTTATATCAACATTTTAAATATTTTTATTATTTATAGAATTATTTGAGTGCTAAATCTAAAAAACAAGTCTTGTGGTAAATGAGGTATATTTATCTCTGTTTTACAAAACTGGTGTGGTGATCAAAGGTCAAAAGGTCAAGGAGCCTAATTCATTTACAACACATTTTTTATGATTTTATTTTTTTCTGAATTGACAGAATGAAGAATGACGAAATGAACTCATGTGGCATATGAGGCACACATGCCTCTGTGTTACAAAACTGGTTAACCGACTCAAGGTCAAAAGGTCGCGGAGCCTAATTCATTTATATCACTCATTTTTGTAATATTATTATTAAAATACCCACAAAGTGATTCATCTGTAAGACAAGTCTTGTGGTAAATGAGGGACATTTATGTCTGTGTGATAGACCTGGTGTGGTGAGCCAAGGCCAAAAGGTCAAGGAGCCTAATTCATTTATATCACCATTTTAAATATTTTTTTATTATTTATAGAATTATTTGAGTGCTAAATCTAAAAAACAAGTCTTGTGGTAAATGAGGTATATTTATCTATGTTTTATAAAACTGGTGTGGTGATCAAAGGTTAAAAGGTCAAGGAGCCTAATTCATTTACAACACATTTTTTATGATTTTATTTTTTTCTCACTTAACAGAATGAAGAATGACAAAATGAACTCTTGTGGCATATGAGGCACACATGCCTCTGTGTTGCAAAACTGGTTAACCAACTCAAGGACAAAAGGTCGCGGAGCCTAATTCATTTATATCACTGAATATAAATTATTACATAAATAAGTGATATAAATGAATTAGGCTCCGCGACATTTTGACCTCTGATCACCACACCAGTTTTATAAAACAGAGATAAATATACCTCATTTACCACAATACTTGTTTTTTAGATTTAGCACTCAAATAATTCTACAAATAATAAAAATATTTAAAATATTGATATAAACTTATTAAGCTCATTGACCTTTTGACCTTAGCTCACCACACCAGGTCTATCACACAGACATAAATATGCCTCTTGTACCACAAGACTTGTTTTACAGATTCATCACTTTGGTGGGTATTTTAATATAATAATATTTACAAAAATTATTGATATAAATGAATTAGGCTCCGCGACCTTTTGACCTTGAGTTGGTTAACCAGTTTGCAACATAGAGGCATGTGTGCCTCATATGCCACTAGAGTTCATTTTGTCATTCTTCATTCTGTCAATTCAGAAAAAAATAAAATCATAAAAAATGTGTTGTAAATGAATTAGGCTCCTTGGACCTTTTGACCTCGGATCACCACACCAGTTTTATAAAATAGAGATAAATATACCTCATTTACCACAAGACTTGTTTTTTTCAGATTTAGCACTCAAATAATTCTTTACATAATAAAAAATATTTAAAATGGTGATATAAATGAATTAGGCTCCTTGACCTTTTGACCTTGGCTCACCACACCAGGTCTATCACACAGACATAAATGTCCCTCATTTGCCACAGACTTTTTTTACAGATTTCATCACTTTGGTAGGTATTTTAATAATAATATTACAAAAATGAGTGATATAAATGAATTAGGCTCCGCGACCTTTTGACCTTGAGTCGGTTTAACCAGTTTTGTTAACACAGAGGCATGTGTGCCTCATGCCACAAGAGTTAATTTTGTCATTCTTCATTCTGTCAATTCAGAAAAAATAAAATCAAAAAAAATGTGGTCGTAAATGAATTAGGCTCCTTGACCTTTGGACCTCTGATCACCACACCAGTTTTATAAAACAGAGATAAAATACCTCATTTACCACAAGACTTGTTTTTTAGATTTAGCACTCAAATATTCTATAAATAATAAAAAATATTTAAAATGGTGTGATATAAATGAATTAGGCTCCTTGACCTTTTGGCCTTGGCTCACCACACCAGGTCTATCACACAGACATAAATGTCCCTCATTTACCACAAGACCTTGTCTTACAGATTGAATCACTTTGGTGGGTATTTTAATAATAATATTACAAAATGAGTGATATAAATGAATTAGGCTCCGCGACCTTTTGACCTTGAGTCGGTTAACCAGTTTTGTAACACAGAGGCATGTGTCCTCATATGCCACAAGAGTTAATTTTGTCATTCTTCATTCTGTCAATTCAGAAAAAAATAAAATCATAAAAAATGTGTTGTAAATGAATTAGGCTCCTTGACCTTTTGACCTTTGATCACCACACCAGTTTTATAAAACAGAGTTAAATATACCTAATTTACCACAAGACTTGTTTTTTAGATTTAGCACTCAAATAATTCTATAAATAATAAAAAATATTTAAAATGGTGATATAAATGAATCAGGCTCCTTGACCTTTTGACCTTGGCTCACCACACCAGGTCCTATCACACAGACATAACTGTCCCTCATTTGCCACAAGACTTGTTTTACAGATGAATCACTTTGGTGGGTATTTTAATAATAATATTTACAAAAAATATTGATATAATTGAATTAGGCTCAGCGACCTTTTGACCTTGAGTCGGTTAACCAGTTTTGTAACACAGAGGCATGTGTCCCTCATATGCCACAAGAGTTCTTTTTGTCATTCTTCATTCTGTCAATTCAGAAAAAAATAAAATCATAAAAAAATGTGTTGTAAATGAATTAGGCTCCTTGACCTTTTGACTTCGGATCACCACACCAGTTTTATAAAATAGAGATAAATATACCTCATATACCACAAGACTTGTTTTTTAGATTTAGCACTCAAGTAATTCTACAAATAATAAAAATACTTAATATGTTGATATAAACTAATTAGGCTCCTTGACCTTTTGACCTTTAGTCATCAAACCATATTTTTAACATATGGACAGAAGTCCCTCATGTACCACAAGACTTATTTTTCAGATCCATCAAGTTTTTATTTTGAATGTCAAATGAATGTCCAATATCAAACTAACTTTACCGCACTCTCATACCGGGCTCTGAACTTTTCCGCACGTGTGTGTTACCCGGATGAACCTGCTGACGTCTACGTTGTTGTCACGGTTCGCGTAGAATTTTTTTTTTTTTTTTTTTCTGTTAGAATTGCGAACCAACTTTCCGATGTGCGGTGTGAACCGGCTGGCTGGTTGGCGAGTAGGTGCTGGAACGGGCACCGGCACGAGTCTCAGTCCAACCCCTAAACCTACCTGTCAGTAGTTTCTGCTGCTTTACTTTTGCCAAGAACAGCGAGATTAGGCAAATTTCTACCTAATTTGTCCCTAAACCAAAACCATCCCTAAACCTAACCTGTCACAGTGCGTTGTGGAGCACGCTTTAATTTGGAAATGCGTATTGGACACACACAATAGTGGGTTCAAATCAGCGTGTCATAGATACGCCTATGCATGCATGACATGTTGCTCAGTCGGCCGAAACGCGCCAACAGACACTTTCCAAAGAGTCAGAAGAGCAAAGAAAATATTTAGTTCATACATTAACCCTCCTGTTACCATCAAATTTTGGAACATCCGTGATCCTTGGGGTCAATTTGACCCCAACCACTTAAATGTCTACAAAATCAGTTGAAAACAACACTTTGGCACATGTTTATGTCTCAGATATGTATTATTGCTCTGTTGGTGACATAAAAAGTCCTTTAAATATATCCTAGCACCCCCACACATAGCCCACACACCAAAAAAACTTAATCCATGACTAGGCGAAAATTAGGAAAATAGCAATAAAATGTCATTAATTGGTCTAAAAACATATGGATACATATTATTGAAATTTTAGTGGCTCCATATACTCTCTAAATATGAATTTCTATTACTTATAACATTTGAAAAGAAAAAACTAATTTGATTATCAAGGATATTATCTGTCTATTACCATATGGGTTAATTTGACCCTAAAAGAAATAGACATTTTCCCAAACATTTAGAGGGTTTTTAAGTCCAACATTCATTTTCCTTGGATGTTTGAATGTGTATTTATAACACAAGTATAATAGTTAGGTAAGAACATGGATACATTGCCAACAAAGAGTTTTGGGAACATCATAGAAAATCATTGTTTTCTACATTACTTCTACGCTTGAATTAGTGTGAAGGAAAAAAGCACAAGGAGCATAAAAAAACATAAGCAAAAATGAGCATGTGTTCCTTGTAGACATATTACATGTTCATGGTAGTGGGGTAATGTTTGAAGGAACAGGGCTAGCAAATTGTATGTTTACTTCTATTCACTATGTAGGCCTATGCCCACTGGAAAACTTGTGGTATGGATGTCAATGTGTATGTCCTTCACAAAAGTTACAGCTGATGCTGTTCCTGCCTTCTCTATGTCAGGTAGCAGCAGTTTATAACCAATGCTGCAGACAACTATGTCAATTTGGAACACCATACTGAATAGAGGAGAAGAATAGCACCATTATATTTCTCAACATAGCAACAAACCTTGAGATCGCATCCATCTACAGAAGTACATCGGCTTGTCACCATCAGAACAGTCCATTTCAATATTTGGATCACAATCATAAAGCTTCTCTTCAAATATACCATCACTTATAATTATGTATGCTGGGCACAGAACAGCATGCACAGCAATGCTGACTATATGTGACCCATCTTATGCTAGCGTGTGTGTGTAGTGGGAGGGTGCAAAAGTAGCTCCCAGGGTACAGGGCTGGGGGGTAGGGGGGTTGCTGTGGTAGGTGCCATGATGGTACTATAGGTTCAACAAGGTTCAGTTGGTGGATTTTGTCAAAATGTCAATGCTGTATAGCCACCACTGTCCAAAATGTTGCCGTGAATTAGTTTTAGGCCTCCCCCATGTCATTAGTATTTTTTTAGTTATCAGGGGCCAAACAAAAGCCAAATGTTCTGAAGAAACATAGCTAAATAGCTTATTTTCATGTATTTCACATTATCTAAACATATTTCAACATTTATTTGCAAAATATGGATGTTCCATTCATGTTTTATACACTTGAAACAATTGGGGTCAAATTGACCCCAAGGAACACGGATGTAACCAAAATGTGCACAGAACTTAGGAAAAAAATTTTTGTTGAAATTTCACTTTTTTCACATTCATCCCATATATTTAGGAAAAGTCATCAAAGATGAGGCAGAAGAAATATGTACTTAATGTATTTTTCAGGTGTTAAACATTGAAAGGGGTCAAATAGACCCCAAGGATAACAGGAGGGTTAAGAAGTTCAATGCAACCCTGCCATTCACATGATATTTTATAGTCACAGTAAGACTTTTAAAAGACTGATCTTTTTTGTTAACTTAAGGTACACGGTGTAAGATTTTTGTTTTTTTCCAGAATTCATGCTACCCATTCACTAATGTTACCTTTTTCATGAATACTTACCACCACCATCAAATTCAAAGTGTTCATTATGACTGGAAAAATGTCACTTTTAATATTATGTGATGGTCCGCCATTTTGAATTTCCAGAAATAGCCATTTTTAGCTGCAAAAATGACTGTACTTGGGCCATACTAGAAAATATTAGTTTATAACTATGTAAACTTTCATGAAAATATCAAATTTGGCAATAGGCAACCCAGTTTCAATGAGCAGCATAGTTGCAGTACCCTTTTTTGACCATTTCCTGCACAGTGTACCTTTAACTGAATAAATCATATAAATCCACAGTTCAAGGTCAGTACAACTGAAAGCCAAGCAGAGAACGGGCATAACATGGAGAGCTGAACCATTGTGTCAGAGGCAGTAGCCAGGCCGTGCCCTCCTAGTGATGCAACAGCTTCAGCGTTGCTACCAGTCAGGTCAAGAGTCAATGCAAGTACTTTCTGAGTTCCCGCAAATACGAGTCGATGATAATCAGGCTACAGAGGCAGAACATGTAGCCACAAACTCAATCCTCTACATCTAGTATTCCCAAACTGGGGGTCAGGACCTCTATTGGTGTTGGAGGTACTGCAGGAGGGGGGTCGCAGAGTGAAGGGACAGTTTGCATAAAACCTTGAATATGTGCTTTTATATAATGTAACCATTCCATAAATTGGTTCGTATCAGTATTCATCTTTATGTTAATTAATGTCTTTACCTTTCCTGTGAATTTCACAATAAAATTGGACATAAATGTTTGTAACGTTTGGAAACTTCAAACTAGATGGAGGTGGGTCGAGACTCTCGAGTGGACATTCACAAGCAAGTAGGCCTACAGAGTGTGGGGTCAGTAGGCCTAGAGGGCAGTCAGATAGACAGTGTAGAACAGATAGGCCAAGAGAGCTATAATAAATATTGTTTATTATAAGGTTTGATTCAGAAGCATTAGTGTGAGAAAAGGTTTTACAGTAACTATAATTTGGGTATCTGCAGCATTAGTCTGCGGAAACAGCAATGTCCCTGTGTGTATTTCACATGTGTTTTGGTGGCATTTCAGTGTAAATATCCATCGCCCCATTGTTTTCACCTACAGCTGACAGACAGATGACTTGTCGACGCTTGTGACGCATTTCCTGTCTACACGGAAGTTCCGAACTGCGCAGATGCAAGGATGTTGATTTTATTGTATTAAAAAACAAATGTGTGCGTGAAAAGCTGTTTTTCCTTTGATGAAACCTGTCGCGAGTGAGATCGACAGGGGTTTCAAGGTCAACTTACTTCATGTGTGAAACTACAGCGACTGGATTCTCCTAAAGTGAGGTATGGAGAGCGCAGCGGGGTTGATCTTGACGTCTTTGTTTCTAATGTGATGGCTTGTCATCAGCCTAACATGTCTGCATGTATGGGACATCGTCTGGCTGCTCGGTAGAAGTGCTGCAAACACACACACGAATTATTTGTTTGCAAATAATGCGATTCTCCCATACTGTGCACATGCAAACACTTGTTTCCTTTTAGCAGACGAACACTCCTTTGCAAATAAATGTTCCTGAGTGATGTTGCGTTACTTGACTGATTTGGCAGCGAAGAAGCATCCTCTCTGCAGTTCAAATAAATATGCCGACAGATGGATGGAGAAGTGTGTTCAGTGCTCATGATCACAGACATTTATATATATATATATAGTATGTTTTAGTAATTTGCACTTTGTCAGTGTGCGCTAGAAGTAATTTCACTTACATTATGCCACTCTGTTGGAGACATAAGTTTTCAATCCATCAAGGGCCCCCGTCTCAAGCACTATATCTGGACTTCAAGGGGATGACATTTTTTTCGTCGGTCATTTGATGCACTGCTTGCCAAAGACCGTGGAATCGTTCAGAAGTCAGTGCAATTGGTTTAAACTGAGCGATTTTCACAAAATGCCATTTAAAAAATGAAATCTGTGAATATATGAGTGCAAACCTGAAAGTAGATTTTGTGTTTTAAAAAGCGAACAAGGCCAAGCTAAGCTCTCACTTTGCCACCACATATGTGGGCTGTAGTATTAAGTGTAGCAACTTTACTCATGAATTAATTGGTTACACTTTACTTTCATGAACACTCATACACTCATGTACACTTTACATGCTGAACGAGTCAAACATGATGTATGTCACAAAAGTTTTATGGAAAGTTGTCATTGTTAGGGCTGTGTCTACCCTACCGAAATGGAATGCAAGTTAATGACATGTCATTATATGACATTGGCATAATGTTTATGACACATGCTTTATGACACTGTTATGTCATGTGTGACATTGTGTTACCCAGGGTGCGATTTGTCGGAAAACCAGAAGGGGGGATATGTTTCAGATTGTAAGCAATATCAATGGAATTACATTGAACTGTGATAAAATTAAGTAGAAAGTGGCGATATCAAGACCAGAAGGTGGGACAATCCCCCCCCTTCCCCCCCTACAAATCGCACCCTGTTGTTACCAATGATTCTGCTGATGGACCCATAACATGCACTACATTCCACTTCCCGCCTACTTTACGCATCTGCTCTACACACAATACTTTACACCAGTGTTTTCCAAACTTCATAGTAGAGTAGAGCTGAGAAATGTTAAATCCTGAGCGAAATGAAGGTGTCACCTTGCATAGATACACACATGCAAAACATACACAAAGACATAAGACAAATGAATTCACATTGCAGTAAACATATAGCACACACTTCAGTACAGCAGTCAGCCTTACATCAGTTCACACACACACACACACACACACACACACACACACACACACACACACACACACACACACACACACACACACACACACAAGGTAAGGTCCTGGTAGTGTGTAAATCAGGGATTCAATTTTTTTCCGATACTTAATAATTCCCCACGGTACGATGCGATTCGGTTCGATTCGATTTTTTCCAATTACTTTTCCACTACTATTGTGTTATGGAGCTAGGTGTAACGGAGGCTAACTAGCATAGAGTTGGCGTGGAACGTTGGTAAACCTCCCTCCGATAGCCTCATACAGTCTCGTGCCGTTGGGCCGAGAGACTAGTCTCTTGGCCCAGCGGTATCGTACTGTGTCTCCCATTGCCGAACCGTTGTAGTTGACGAGGTCGCACGTTCGATCCCCGAGGGGGGTGAACAGGTGCAAGATGACCTCCGTCACATAGGGCATTGCACAGGGGCCAGCGATTCGATTCTTTTCGATTCTTAAGAATGCCCCACGATACGATGCAATTCGATTAAATCACCGGCCGATACTTCCGATACATCGATACATTTAGATTTTATTTACATCCCTAGATTCCAGCCAAGGCTCCCCTGACATGGATCGTGCCACACTATTTTTTCCTGTGCACCCCCCTTTCATAAGTCGATAACCCCTAAAGCAGTGCAACTACAACAGGAAATGTGATAAATATAGCAGTATTGTTGACTGTGGCATAGGGCTGCACGATAATGGAAAAAATCATAATCACGATTGTTTTCGTCAAAATCGTAATCACGATTACTAATCATGAATATTGATTTTTTGCAGATTTAAAAAAAAAATTATAACAAGATGAAATATAACCAAGAATTAACTATATACAGGATGAGCAATAAAATGAATTGTAATAATTATGTAAAGGCAATAGCATGAAACTTAGGTAGACAGATTTCTGTCCAGAAACACCAGCCTGTCAGTATGTTCTGGCTTCAAGGATGCTCTCAAAAGTAGGTCACTATTGCCACGATTAAATCACGATTCAAATTTTGACTTCGATTTCACTAATTTATCACGATTTTCGATTATTTTCGATTAATTGTGCAGCCCTACTGTGGCATAAATGAGACAATTTTATTTTGCAATACTTTTCCTGTCAACCTGCCGCGCGCCCCGCCAGTGACGATGTCGTGTAATGTCATGTAATGTAATGCTCCTCTCCTCCTCTCCCCTAGGAGTCGCTAGTGAGTGACTATGGAGGATTGTCCTCACACCTCGTCAGCTTAATGTAATGTAATGTAATGTAATGTAATGTTCCTCTCTCTAGAAGGCGATGATGGAGGACTGCCTTCACACCTCGTCTGATTACTTGTGTTGTGATTTTTGTAATATAATATAATATACTGTAATGTAATGTAATGTTCCTCTCCTGTCCTCTAGGAGGCGCTAGTGAGTGACTATGGAGGACTGCCTGCACACCTCGTCTGATAACTTGTGATAAAGTATAATGTGATGTAATCTAATGTAATGTGTTGTTGTTCTTCTCTCCTCTAAGGGGCGATGGAGGACTGTCTGCACACCTCGTCTGATAACTTGTGTAAGCTGGTCAAGTGGGCTCACAGCCACGGCACCATCTGCACGCTGATCCCGAACCTCAAGCACCTGCTGAGCGAGGGTTCCCATGGCAACCTGACGGCGCTGTGGGGCTGCGGTGCAGGACACGCCTACCACTGGCCCCTGGCCGCCACCTGCAAGACCGTCGCCAAGGAAACGCGATGTTACCCCGACGACAGGTCAGGTCAAGTCAAGTCAAGTGTATTGTCAAAAGTCAATGTAAGGTTAGCTAGCAGTTTTAATTTGCCGTTTGACCAGTCTCCAATGGGTATTTAAACTAAACATATAGAAAAGACATTGACAATAATCACACACACACATACACACACACTCCCCATATCTTGTAGGTGTGTGTGTGTGTCTAGCTAATGGTGTGTCTGGTGATGATTACTGAATAGGTTTCTGAGTTGAGATCTCTCTCACCTGATTATGAGTATGATGGTCTGAAGACACACATACGTCTTAGACACAAACACACACACACACACACACACACACACACACACACACACACACACACACACACACACACACACACACACACACACACACACACTGTGCAGTAAAAACTGGCATAGTGATAAATGACTACACATTCTCCACTGTGCAGTTCAACTAAACATATACGTAGATAAGACATTGACAGTAATCACTGACACACACACACACACACACACACACACACACACAACACACACACACACACACACACACGCTGTGCAATAAAAACTAACATACTGCTGCATGACTCTACAGACGTGGGTCCGGCATCACCACGGGCAACGTGGGCGTCGGTCACCTCCGCGACCGAGATCGCTTCCTGACGTCGTCGTCACGCGGCAAGGCGAAGAGCGGCGAGCGCGTGGCGGTGCGTTCCTCGGGGGACCTGTGCGACTTCTCCAACGGCAGCGAGCCGTCGGAGGCCGACGAGACGACGGAGGACTACAGCAGAGAGGAGTATAACAGCAGCCTGTTCGACATCGTGTGCGAATCATCAGCTACCGACGAGGACGGAGACTCATCCGACCCGCAGCAGCAGCAGCAGCAGCAGCAGCAGCAGCACTGTGGATCACTCACCCCCTCCAGGTACCGGCAGGATTAAATACAATACAATACAATACAATACGATATCTTTTATTTGTCATTGTGACAAGCGCAACGAAATTGTGCATTCCTTGTTGAAGCAAAATAAATAAAATTAAAAATAAAATAAATTTAAATTTAAAATAAAAATGGAATGAAAAGAATGGTATGTATATAAACACTATGCTTTTGAGGCAAAATTCAGTTCTGTGATGGCCGCTGCATAGAAACTGTTTTTCAGTCTGTTTGTCCCTGTCTTCATGGACCTGAATCTCCTGCCAGATGGCAGCAATTCAAACAGACTGTGACCTGGGTGGGATGTGTCTCTCAGAATGCACTTGGCCTTTTTTAGGCAGCGGGTGCTGTATAGGGCCTATGTATATGTGGCAGCTAGGGGTGTAAATCACAGCCATCCATTATCCATGACAATACGATTCGATATTGATCTCTTAAGGCAGCGATTCGATTATCTTCAATACTTAAGAATGCCCCATGACACAATACAATACGATTCGATTTGATTTTTTGTCCAATTACTTTTCCACTTCTATTATATTATGGAGTTCGGGCATTGGGTAGGGGTCAGCGATTCGATTCTTTTTTATACTTAAGAATGCCCCACGATACGGTACCATTTGATTCGATTGCCGGCCGTAGGATCGATGCATCGATACATATTGTTTATGTATTATATATATTTATTATATGTATTATATATGTATTATATATCATATTGTGTATTATTGTTTATTACTCTTACTGCACATCCCCAGCACCTGGACAGTGGTTGTGCACAGGGACGTTACTTTGAGTAACATATTGTTTATTATTTACACTACTATTTTCCTCCCAGATCAGTTAGGTCACAGGAGCACATGAAGCACATTGGGCTGACTTTGGGTATTTCTCAAAACCTAGTGCAGTGCACTTCCAAGTGTATCAGCCTAATAGGTCAGGCCCAGTGGTTGGATACTCTTTGGTGAACTCAAATCACTGGGCGTGACTAATTAGGCTGATACACTTGGAAGTGCACTGCACTAGGTTTTTGAGAAATGACCTGTGTATGAAATGCGCTCTATAAATAAACCTTACCTTAACTTACCTAACCTTACCTTACCTCTAGTGGTCAGCAACAGAACTGCGGTGCATTACCGCCCTCTGGTGGTGGCACACAGCAGCAGGCGCTACGCAAGAGGAGTCCAGCAGGGGGCGCGCTAGAGGAGCGAGCAGCGTCCGGAGACCCCGCCCACAAGAAGATAAAGCAGGAAGGGGGGTCGGAGGACTACTACAGCCTGGCCAATCAGCTGGCCGGGTCAGAGACAGCAGCAGCCAATCAGCTGGCCAGCCCAGACGGAGGTCCCTCCCCCAGCAGCAGCAGCAGTGCTCCTCGACCAACCAGCTCGCACACGCACACGCGGCCCTCCTCATTGGACAGAGATTCCCTGGGGGCATCGCCGCACCTCCAGCCCGCCTCCCGTCCCCTGCGGGGCTCTAAAGGGTTAACGCCCGGCTCCAGCTCGGCCCCGCCCCCCAAGAGCGAGCTGGAGGAGCGGTTGCCTGGCGACGAGCTGCTGAGAGCTGATTGGTCGGAGCCAACGGCTGAGGAGTTAGCGAAGGCAGCAGGAGCGTATTCAGACCATGCAGACGCAGAACTGACGACGTCACAGACATCACACGGCCAGAACTCCAGAGCAGAGGCTGCCGGTAAACACTCTCTATATTACAGTGCCATTAATACACTAAGCTACGCTACACTACACGACATCATAAGCCCCTCAATATACTATATTACAGTGCCTTTAATACACTAAGCTACGCTACACTACACGACATTATAACCCCCTCAATATACTATATTACACTGCCCTTAATACACTAAACTACGCTACATTACACAACATTACATCATAACCCCCTCAATATACTATATTACAGTGCCATTTATACACTAAGCTACACTACATCACACAACACCATAACCCCCTCAATATACTATATTACATCACACTACACTACATCACAGACATCACATGGCCAGAACTCCAGAGCAGAGCCTGTCGGTAACCGACTTAATACACTAAACTACATTACATTACATTACATTACATTACATTACAATGTCCTTAATACACTAAGCTACATTACATTACATTACAATGTCCTTAATACACTAAGCTACATTACATTACATTACATTACAATGTCCTTAATACACTACACTGCATTACATTACATTAGTATTTTGCAGACGCCTTTGTTCAAAGCGACTTACAAGGAGAGGACATTACAATGTCCTTAATACACTAAGCTACATTACATTACATTACATTGCATTTGGCCGACGCTTTATAACCAAAGCGACTTTCAGAAGAGGACATAATCAAGCCAACATCACAAGCAAATACAAAGTGCACAGGAGATATACAGAACAACAAGTGCAATTGCAAAGAGGGGTTAGTTTTTTTTTTTTTTTTTTTTAAATAAAGAGGAAATAACGAGTACACACACTCACAAACTAAACTAAACTAAACTAAACATCATGTCAGGAGTCTGCCCTGGGGCAAGGCCAGGCATTACATTATAACTGCCTCAATACTGTATTACATTGTATTACCGCCTCAATACACTACTGTATTACACTGTATATTACATTACAGACCCTGCCAGTAACCTTATGAATACACTATATTACAAATACACTAAATTATAAACTAAACTAAACTACACTACATTACTGGGCTGTAACGATACTCTAAACTCTCGATTTGGTTATTTTGTTTTTTTGACCTATGGTTCGATACACCCCACGATATCACATTTGAAGCCTGGAAGCACTATCACATCGAATCATATGGTTGTTTTCTGTACTTAAGGATAACACAACTTTGAAAGGGCATATCACAATACTGTCTCCTTACATCACTACACAGTATCATGACTCTGAGTGTCACAATTTCTCAGTTCGATCCAATATTGTTAGAGCCCTATACATTACATTATATTTCAACCTCCCCAATACACCATAATACAGCACATTATAACGTCCTCAGAACACCAAGACACACGTTATTACATTACTTAACACTAAATTGAGCGTACACTACACTACACTTCGACATTACATTACAACACATTGCATCCCCAGTATACTAAGATACACTATAGGGCTGGGTTCAAAAGATAGAATCGCAAGCCAATATCGAATCGCGTTCGAAAAGTGTGATATCGATTCACAACTTTGTGGATCGTTTTTTTGCCGATGATTATAGGTGCTATTTTCTCAACCACATCCTGTAGCTTTCTTCCACATTCATGTAGACTACATGCACAAATACACATGACCTGTTCAAGTAAATAGTGCCAGTGTTTTCCCACCTTTCTCTCTCATACCAAATCTCCCACTTCTTCCTCTCATACCAAGGTATTTCATGCTTGTGTTGGTATCAAAGGTTGAGATATTTAGGTTTTGATAGCCGGTCTTAGAATTTTAGGCATAAATGGGCTAGTGACAACCTAGCAATACAGAAGATCGATATTGAATAGAATTGAATCGGATCGTGGATCGAATTGGATCGTGACCTTCTGAATCGGAATCGAATCGATCCAGGAAATTCTATTCAAATAATATTACATTACAGCACAATCAATTGAGCTTACACTACACTGTTCATAACATTACAAGCCCTCCTTATACCTCAATGCACTACAATAAACTACACTACACCACATTACAATGCCTTTAATACATTAAGCTAACATTTCATAACATTACATTAAAACATTACATTAATGTAACATTACATTACAATACACTAATACATTAAGCTAACATTACATAACATTACATAACAATACAATAATACATTAAGCTAACATTACATAACATTACATTACAAAACAATAATACATTAAGCTAACATTGCACTACATTACATTACAATACACTAATACATTAAGCTAACATTGCACTACATTACATTACAAGCCTGAATAATCCTCAACACACTGCACTACGC
This sequence comes from Engraulis encrasicolus, assembly GCF_034702125.1. NCBI lineage: Eukaryota > Metazoa > Chordata > Actinopteri > Clupeiformes > Engraulidae > Engraulis > Engraulis encrasicolus. The sequence continues at coordinate 45,147,114 of NC_085867.1, forward strand.
TACAGTACAATACCATATAATGTCCTTAAACCATTAAGCTAACACTACATTACATTACATTACATCTTTTTGCTTTGCACTGTGAAGTTGCTGGTTTCTGCACTTGGTGAAGACCAGTGAATCCCGAGAGGATTTAGAATCTAATTATTGTTGGCGAAAGATACTTCGAACTCCGCCCACCCAATGCAAAGCAGTGTGTTCAAGTTCAGCCTCCTAAGGGGTTGTCCCCTCCTCCATCTTCTCTTTCTGTGGCATGATGTGCGCTACCGCCATCTACAGTGCCAGGGGAACTCCATTCTTTGTCAACCTTAAGTCTCCAAAGGTCTCCTAACCGAAGGTCACATGGATCCAGGAAATGCAGGAGCTTGATGTGTCCTACTACACTACTCTACTACACAATTCTTTAGCTGTGGTATTATGCCGCTAGCATTTTAGCTGTGCTATTTGTCGAGTCTCTCTTCTCCCTCCAGCCTGTGTGGTGATTTATTCCTTTAATAGCATTCTCTAGCAGCGAGGGTGCAGGCCGCTCGTATATTAGATTTTAGAACACTGTCGTATATTAGATTTAGAATGCGGTCGTATATTAGATTTAGAATGCTGCTGTGGATATTAGATTTTAGAACACTGCGCCACATAGCCTTCTCCCGTTACTGTATTGTGTAGGCTGTCTGTCTGCACCTCTCCCTCCCCATCTCTTTTCTTAATCCCTCTCTTTTTCTTCCTCTCTGCACCTCTCCCTCTCTTCTTCGTCAACCCTCCCTCTCCATCTTTCTTCCTCCCTCTCTTTCTCCCTCTCTGCCCCTCTATCCTTATATCATCATCATCCTCCCATCTTCTTTTACATTCCACCTCCATCTCTTCACCTCTGATATCCCTCCTTCTCTCTCTCCTCTATCCGTCCATCTCATCCCCCATCCCTCATTCCTCCTCCTCCTTCCCCATCTTCACCTCCTCCATCTCCACCTCCTCCCCCCATCTTCACCTCCTCCTCCTGCTTCTCCCCATCGCTTTTCCTTCACTCCATCTCCTCCCTCCATCTCCACCTCCTCCATTTCCTTCTCCTCCCCCCGTCTCCACCTCCTCCTCCTGCTTCCCCATCTTCACCTCCTCCTCCTCCATCTCCTTCCCCCATCTCCCTCTCTCCATCTCACCTCCTCCCCATCTCTTTTCCTTCACTCCATCTTCTCCTCCATCTCTTCCCTCCATCCCCATCTGCCATCTTGTTTTTCATCTGTCTCTCCATCCCAAGCAGCTGAAACCTGTGATGTTGAAATGGAGACAAGGCTCTTACTGCAATATTAAAATGTAGACTCTTATTATTGTGACATTAAAATGGAGACTATTACTGCAATATTAAAATGGAGACTCTTATTATTGTGACATTAAAATGGAGACTATTACTGCAATATTAAAATGTAGACTCTTATTGTGATATTAAAATGGAGACTATTACTGCAATATTAAAATGGAGACTCTTATTGTGATATTAAAATGGAGACTTTAAAGACCCTAACTGCTTGATACTATACACACTGCAATCTCATCTATAATGTATAATCTGCAACACACACACAGCAGCACACATGTACACACACACACACACACACAGCAGCACACATGTACACACACACACACACACACACACACTGTATGATTTAGTTGTTTTCCCTGTGTGACTCTATAAGACACTTTGTCAGTCCTTTGGTTGGAAGTCAGTTTACCTTGTGAGATGTTTAGTTCTGTTGACCTTTGTCTGTTTAATATTTTCAGTTGCTGGTGTTCCTTCTGATTTTGTTTTGTTTAATCAAAAAAATGAATCTTGTCTCAAAGTTGACACGCTCTATGACTGGTGATCTAGACTGCGCACAATACCTTCCCAACTCACCGCGTTTCAGGGATTCAATTAGAATAGAGAATAGCTGATGTTACAATATAATAAAGAAAACAAAGCAACATGGCGATATATTATCAAAGCCAACATTGTAGTTGTGCATCATAATGCAATGTGATTTAGCTGGGTGTCAGTGTAGTGTAGTGTAATGTAATATAGTGTAGTGTACTGTAATGTGAATTGAGTGTAGCGTAGTGTAATGTAGTATAGTGTAATGTAATATAGTGTAATGTAATGTAGTGTAATGTGATAGTGTAGTGTAATGTGATCTAGTGTCCACTAGGTGAGGTATCATTTGAGTGCCAGTGCAGTATATTGTTGTAGTAATAGTATAGTTGTATTAGGGTAGTATAATGTTATTTGGCTGCCAGTGTAGTATACTAACATGTTAGAGTGTAGTGTAGTGTAATGTCCCCTAGGTGGTGTAGTGTAATGTGACTTGAGTGCCAGAGTTGATAGAGTTGTAGTATAGTAGCATTAGAGTTTTTAATGTGATTTGAGTGCCAGAGTTGTTAGATTTGTACTATAGTAGCATTACAGTATTTTAATGTGATTTGAGTGCCAGGTCAGCGTAATATAATATTACGGTGTCTTCTGCTCTCTCCGATGTCACTTCCTCACTACTTCACATTTTGGCTGTCAGTTGCCATGGAAACTCCTTAGGCCTCTCCTGATTGGTCGCAGCCAGCAGTCAGTGTATTCTAGTGGAGGTGAGTGTCATTCCTCTTCTTTTTCTTTTAATGGACCGTTTGTATTCCAAGTGGACAGTTGTGTCATAAATGTCATTCTAAAACAACTAGCCAAGTAACTGGTAACTACAGTGATTCAACAGAATGAGGCCGTCACTCCGGCTGCTAGTGTTCTGGGCCTGGCTATATCGCTAATGGTTTTGGGATGGCAGATGCTAGATGGTAGATCGTATCAACTGGATGGGGGTCGTCGCTAAAGAAAGTAGGTTGGATAACAACGATTACTGTCTGAAAAATACATTGGCCACGGTGTAATACGGGGGCCAAAGTGCGCATGGGCAGTGGAAGCGACGCTGTGATGGATAAAACATGTGACTCCCATGTCACTCCGGATGTCCGGAAATTGAATTCTCTCTAGGTCGTCCTCAGACGAGCCTTCCATCGTTGCTTCCAATCATCCCGATTCTCCATATATCTTTTCAGTTCGCTGGTACTCTGGGCTCCTGCGTCCTTCTTAAGTATGTCCACATGTTAGTGTGGGACGTCCTCTTAACTGGCACCCATCTGATGGCTCCCATAGTACCAGTTTGCTGGCTGGCAGTTCTCGGTGCCTTTGGCAATGTCCTGCAAGTCTCATTCTCCTTACAGGAATCTTGCATTGTGGGTGCAAGTAGCGGCTGCAAGTTCAGGCTCTGGTCCAAAGAGGATGTCAGGTTATCAGTGTTCAGTGGCCAAATTGACTACAGCTTGTCGGTTAATTGCGCGGTAGGGGCACATCCAAGAAGGGGTTTAATATAGCCTTGTGGCTGTCTTTGTTCGCTACAGTGTTAGCTTACGCGGCTAGCTTCAAACATTGAGGGATCAAATGGTAATGTGGAGTAACCTATTTGAATTAAATTATTGCGAAATGCAAATAATTGCATTATGTACATCCATACATGATGACCACAATATTTATAGACCTAGAGGGTCATTAAATTAAGTAATTTTTCACATTTCAAACCTCATGTTTTAGAGGTCTCGCTGCTTAGCGATGCAACGACCGGCAGCTGAGTTGAACATTAAAGGACTCTAACCCCACTCCCCCACCCCCCGTCCGCCTGATTGATAAGATCTAGCATCTACCTGTTGCCATGGCAGTGTATTGACGTCGCAGGCTGATGATTTCATAATGTACGTATTGATGTCGCAGGCTGATGATGTCACAGCATGAACACGTTTATGCTCCTCATTTGCAGGTGTTTCGTGATGAAGACGGAATATGGAGAGTGTTGGATCCTCTGTTTACAGCATGGTTAGTTGATCCGGATTTAGTTCTTAATAAAACACTTTTGCACTGATATAGTTGTTTTTTATTTATTTTTCCCCTTTACTGAGGGTTATACTAAGAAGCTGGTTCAGGAGTAAACCAGGTTAAGTTATCAGTAAATCTTCTAGAAGAGCCTGGTGTCCTCATTTTCTTAACCTTTCCTGAACCAGCTTCTTAGTATAGGCCCCTGTAGTGTTGCACACGTCGAGATAGCAAGACGTCTACATACACTTTTTACATTAACATCTGTATGTGAGTAAATAAAGGTCTAGCACAAGTGTGAGAAAATGAAAGGTAAACATTAAATATTATAAAGGTTTTGCTAAGATTGCCAGCGTTCTTGTCTTTACTAGATTTATTTCTAAAATAAACTACAAAATAAACAAAACCACCACGATTACGTTTGTTTTTTATTTCCATTTCCCATCACTGAGGGCTCCTGGGGTTCGCTAGTCTGTTGGATAGTTTTCTTGTGTTGAAGTTTTTTATATATATATTTTATGTTGTATGTCCTAATGGACTCCTAAAGTAAATTGTAAATTATGAAAATGTATAATATAATAATGATATTAATGCGCAGAGAGGTATGGCCTTGTATCAGTTTAATTCACTAATTTGTTGAGTTTGGATCATTTGCATCGTTGTGATGTATTCTACTCTTACCAGTGGAAGAGCTTCACTACTGAGGGAATTTTTTTGCCACAAATTTCGGTAACACTTTATAATAATGTCTGCTCATGAAGCATTAATTGCACTTGGTAAATATGAGCAACAACAAATATGAACAAAACATTATTAAATGTTTGTTAATGACTTGGAAATGTTCTGTTAATATTTTATATATATCAAACATTTACAAATTGTTTGTAAATGAATAGAAATACTCTAAGGGATTTGTAAAATCTTGAATATTATTTGTAGATATTTTATAAAGCATGAATAAAATGTAGTTAATAATAAAACCATTTGTTAATGCTTTGTTCATCATTTGTTAACTATTTGCTAAGTCTTTATAATCAGTCATTATTAAAAAGTGTGGAAAATATTTTCCCACAAATTTCCTATGTGTTCTCATGAGAAAATAAAGTCAAACGGGTATATATTTCTCCAAGTAATTTAGTACAGCCATGCTGAGGGGGGCTACTCTAAGTGTCTAAGCTGTGGTGTTTTAATAATAATAATAATAATAATAATAATAATAATATATAGTTTATTAGTTTATTATTATTATTAAGCTGTGGTGTTTTGTTTTCAGGGTGCTTGGCGGAGGAATCTGAGGGTCCCGCTGCGTCACTTCAGGAGTTTGTTGCCACCATAGGTGAGGTATCCCATATGACACACACACCACACACACAATCAGCCAGAGGTGCGTTTCTTGGCAACATCGTTGCTTACTAAGTTAGCAACTTACTTGGTTGCAATGCAATTTTCCATTGGAAACCTACTAAGTTGCTAACTGTTTAGGAACAATGCTTTTGAGAGTCCAAAGTGAAAGCCCATTGGGAAACTCCAACTCCCATTGTCACTGTGACACAGCACTCCACAGCACACAAGCGAACACTGCACACAACGAAATTGCATTTATGCCTCACCCGTGCAAGGGGGCAGCCCTCAGTGGCGCCCCATGGGGAGCAGTGCGGTGGGACGGTACCATGCTCAGGGTACCTCAGTCATGGAGGAGGATGTGGGAGAGCACTGGTTGATTACTCCCCCCACCAACCTGGCGGGTCGGGAGTCGAACCGGCAACCATAAAGCTCGAAAGTCCCGCCCCTTAGTTCCGCGTTTCACGGGACCTAAGCTGACCATCTAACAACATGGTAGAGAGTAAATATCTTCTGATCTCAGTCATGATATGCGCTGGGCTACAAATATGCTGTTTAAGAGGCTAGATAAAGATTATTCATGCAGAAGTATCAATGTTTTGTTCCGAGGCCGTCGGCATGAAAAATGTGAAGAAACACAGCTTTCTAAAAAGTTTTGGGGTTCGTACGAAAAATTAAGCAAAAATATCAGAAACAACATATATGGAGCTCGTGGCACAACTCGAAGGGGATCGAAATATCATTTTAATACCGCCATTGGATTACATGCTACGATTTTCGGCTAAAAACGCCGTTGAGGTCCCATGAAATCGGGGGAAGTGACGTCACTTTCGAGCTCTATTGGGATGCAAGTCTGACGCCCTAACCGCTCACCCATGACTGCCCCAATATATCTCACTCTCACAACACAAGCAGCCTTCAAACAACAATCAACAATCAGCCAGTCAGTGGGTACTGGCGGCCAGTCATGACTAATCTACCGGCTATCAGCCAGGCATGACTAATCTACAAGCCCTCTGGCAGGCGCTGCAAGGCATTCACAGCCTTTAAAATTTATTCAACAGAAGAATTGATTGATGTATGAAGGAAAGTTAGTGGCTGTCAGATGTGACTAATCAAAGTTTTCTGCTGTGCCTCAGATCCCGACATGCTGAGGGGTTTGCAGGCCGTGATTGGTCAGATCCTGGCGTTCCGAGCACAGCCGCAGCCTCCCATTGGCTCCCAGAGAGTGAAGCGCCACCGCCGCGCTCCCATTGGGCGTCACCGCCCCCCGCAGGCCCCGCCCACCCTGGGCCAGATCAAAGAAGAGCTCCCCCCTGAGGCGGTACAGGAGCACCTGGGACAGGTAAATACCCCTAAATATGCCCCCTATAACAAACCCAAATATGCCCCCTATACCTCACCTGGGACAGGTAAATACCCCTAAATATGCCCCTATAACAAACCCTAAATATAATCCTATAACAAAGCCTAAATATACCCCTATACCTCACTTAGCACAGGTAAATAACCCTAAATATAACACTGGGACAGGTATATAACCATGTAATCCTGTATCTCACCTGGCAAAGGTAACTTAATCGAAATAGAACCCTATATTAAGGGACAAGTAACTCACTATTGCCTCTTTTCCACTGCTGGTTTTCTGGTAGGCCTACAGCGCGACAAATTATTTACTTATATATGCAGCAGGACCTGTATCTGTGTCTCTGCTGCGGTGTATTCCTGCCGTGACGTGACGTGAAATGACGTGATGTAAAAGCCAACGTAATGTGATGTGATGTGATGTAATGTAGTATTATGTTGTGTTATGTAATGTCATGTGATGTGTTTTCTCTGTTCGACAGGAGTGTATTCATGTAATGTAATGTGATGTAATGTAATGTAATGTGATGTAATCTAATGTGATGTAATGTAATGTGATGTGTTTTCTCTGCTTGACAGGAGTGTATTCATGTAATGTAATGTGATGTAATGTAATGTGATGTGTTTTCTCTGTTTGACAGGAGTGTATTCATGTAATGTAATGTGATGTAATGTAATGTGATGTGTTTTCTCTGTTTGACAGGAGTGTATTCCCGGGCCAGGACAACCGGAGCTTTATCTGGACCACAGTGTCCCCGGAGCGGGTCCGGTTCTGCCAGAGCTGTTACCGGGTCACGGTGCACCAGGTCTAGTTCGGCAGGATCTTTACCCGGGTCACGGTGTGCCAGGTCCGGGTCGGCAGGAGTTGTTTCCGGGCTGCGGCGTGTTCATTCCCGGCGTTCACCTGGCGGCCATGCTGCAGGAGGCGCGACAGGACTGCATGCGGCTATTCCACCAGGTGACTCACTCTCTTTAGAACCCTGTACATTACCTTGGACAGGTAAAGCGCTCTATAGAACCCTATACCTTACCTGGGACAGGTGTGTTTGTTAATCTATTCCTGGGTGACCTAGGTGTTTATTTATACGCCTCTTCCACCAGGTGCAGTGCGGTCTGGGTATTATATTATATTACATTACATTTCATTACATTATCTAACATTATATGTTATTATTATATATTATTATTATTATTATTATACATATTATATGTTAAAGGGACACTGTGTGAGATTTTTAGTTGTTTATTTCCAGAATGCATGCTGCCCATTCACTAACGTTACCTTTTTCATGAATACTTACCACCACCATCAAATTCTAAGTATTCATTATGACTGGGAGAATTGCACTTTTCAGACATGAAAAGGGGGATCTTTTCCATGGTCCGCCATTTTGAATTTCCAAAAATAGCCATTTTTAGCTGCAAAAAAGACTCTACTTGGACCATACTAGAAAATATTTGTATAGAAAATAGAAAACTTTCATGTGAAGATCAAATTTGGCAATTGGCAGCCCAGTTTCAATGAGCATTATAGTTGCAGTACCGTTTTTGACCATTTCCTGCACAGTGTCCCTTTAATATATTATATTACATTACACTACACTACATTACATTACATTGCACTACATTACATTACATTACATTACATTACCTAACATGTATATCCATTGTGTTCATGTGTCTGTTCCCCCAGCTGTTTGAGCACTTCTTCAGTGAGGAGGACCTTTTGGGCGCGGTGGCGTTTGGGAAGAGGGGCAAAGTGCCCAACGGGAAGAAGGTGCTGGACCGCACCGTAGTGGACGCCATCATCAGTAAGTCACCATAGCAACTATCAGTCCATGACAACCATAACGTTACACCATCATCAATAAGTCACCATAGTAACGGTAACCATCATCAAGCATCATCAGTAAGTAACCATTGCAACCATCATCAGTGAGTAACCATAGTAACCATTATCAGTAAGAAACCATAGTAATCAGCATCAGTGAGTAACCATAGCAACCGTAAGCATAACAATACGCCATCATCAGTAAGTCACCACAGTAACTAACCATAGTACTAATCACTGATCAGTAAGTACCGATAGTAACCGTAATGCTATGCTATCATCAGTAAATAGCCATCTTATATTAATTATCTGTTTGTTTTATATTAATACTGTAATTATGTGTGTGTGCCCCCCAGCGTACGTGCTGCGCTGTTCCACGGTGGACGGCTGGACGTCAGTGGATTCCTCCAAGCTGAAGAAGGCAAGTGATCTGATACCATAATGTATCATTTAATATATTATATTGGTCATCTGCATGTGTAGTGTACCTACAGGACTGCATCAAGTGATATATTATAATACTATAATGTATAATTTAATACATGATTATAATGATCTATTATTGTGTGTGCCTACAGGCGTGTATCAACAAGTGATGTATCATAATACTATAATGTGTAATTAAATACATGATTATAATGATCTATTATTGTGTGTGCCTACAGGCCTGTATCAACAAGTGCCGGATGCGTATGGGGCAGAGGAGGCGACTGGGGCAACAGATGACATTCTACAGCCCAGAGAACTACATGACAGCAGACCACTACAACACAGAAGAGGAGAGCCCCATGATGTCAGACCACTATAGCGCATAACACAGAAGAGGAGAGCCCCATGATGTCAGACCCCTATAGCGCATAGAGAACAACAATTATGTCAGACCACTATAGCACATAGAGAACAACAATTATGTCAGACCACTATAGCACATAGAGAGCAACAGGTGACCTTCTACAGCCTGGAGAACTACATGATGATAGGACCACTATGAAATGAAAGAAGAAGAGAACACACATGATGGGACCCCCAGACTATTATAGTAGATACTAGTGAACTACAGATGGGAACTACAGATGAGAACTACAGATGGGAACTACAGATGAGAACTACATGATGGGACCCCCAGACTATTATAGTAGATCGAGAACTACAGATGAGAACTACAGATTCGAACTACCATACATGATGGAACCCTCAGACTATTACTGTAGATAGAGAACTACAGATGGGAACTACATGATGGCGGACCACTATGGATTGAAGGCTGAAAGCCCACCCGGGAAACTCCAACTCCCATTGAGTGCGTTTATATGCAGTTCAGTATCCCGAATATGAGGCATGTCCCGGTTATGATCATATTCGGGATAAGATGTTTATATGAGCACAGAGTGTTATATTTCGGTCTGCGTATAGAATTCTCTTCAAATGCGTGTAGCCTGGATACCAGCAACAGCGTTCTATGGGAAACCTTGCCATCCGGGATAAGGTGTTTACGTTATGTGCCAGTATCCCGACTTCTGTCGGAATACTCCACCTAGCATATCCTAATTTCTCAAAGTCCCGAATAAGAGCTGATCCGGGATACTGAAGTCGGGAAGAAGTGTTTATAGTGTATGTTCAAACGCACATTCGGGATACTTAATATTCCGATCCTATTCGGGATACTGAACTGCATATAAACGGACTCATTGTCACAGTCTGTACTGTATGGAGAGACAGCACATGATGTCACACCACTATACTGCCCTACAAAAGGCAACGTGCAGTAACTACATATTTTGTTAAAGGGACACTGTGCAGGAAATGGTCAAAAAGGGTACTGCAACTATGCTGCTCATTGAAACTGGGCTGCCTATTGCCAAATTTGATCTTTACATGAAAGTTTTCTAAGTAATAAACAAATATTTTCTAGTATGGTCCAAGTACAGTCATTTTTGCAGCTAAAAATGGCTATTTTTGGAAATTCAAAATGGCGGACCATGGAGAAGATCCCCCTTTTCATGTATGAAAAGTGCAATTTTTCCAGTCATAATGAATACTTAGAATTTGATGCTGGTGGTAAGTATTCATGAAAAAGGTAACATTAGTGAATGGGCAGCATGAATTCTGGAAATAAACAACTAAAAATCTCACACAGTGTCCCTTTAAAATTGAGTTTAGACTGAAAATAGTCTTCATTACAGCTCCTTTATCTTGTGACAAAGCCGATTCCCACTACTTTTCCTATCTCTCTCCCAACTCGTTTCCTGCGTCTCTCCCGCTGCCCTAACTGAAAAATAATAAAATAAATTAGGGGATTTTAGTGCTTCCAGGTGGGTTTTGAGGCTCATCTGGCAGCCCTGCCAAGTAAACGATATGAAGAGACAGCAACAGAAGAACAGACAGAGTACAGCACATACTCTTCAGGAGTGGGGCATTTTGTTTTCTTCATTCTTCATTTCTTTACAATGTTACTGCTGCTGCACTCCACTCATTTGTCTGCTGTAAAAGGTGGGAAAGCCTCATTTGGGGAGCCCAAAAGTGGGGATGCAAATGCACCACTGCATCCCCCTTTCCGGCACCTATGGATGGGGGGACAGAATCAGTCTGTATTGTGGCGAGTTTACACATGCTGCTTGTCTTCAGTAAATCCTATTGGTTGGAGTATCATTAAAGTGAAAGTGAAAGCGTGAAAGTCCATTGGGAAACTCCAACTCCCATTGTCATTGTGACACAGCACTCCACAGCACACAAGTGAACACTGCACACTGCGAAATTGCATTTATGCCTCACCCGTGCAAGGGGGCAGCCCTCAGTGGCGCCCCATGGGGAGCAGTGCGGTGGGACGGTACCATGCTCAGGGTACCTCAGTCATGGTGGAGGATGGGGGAGAGCACTGGTTGATTACTCCCCCCACCAACCTGGCGGGTCGGGAGTCGAACCGGCAACCTCTGGGATGCAAGTCTGACGCCCTAACCGCTCACCCATGACTGCCCTTTTACATTACATTACATTACAATACATTACACTTAGCTGACGCTTTTATCCAAAGTTAAGCGACGTATACATAGTTATTTACAGGGTATTTACTGATTCCAGTTCCTGGATCAGTGTGAGGTTAGCTGCCTTGCTCAAGGGCACTTCATCCATGGATGGAGGACGGGATTAGTAAGGGTGGGGATTGAACCGGCAACCCTGTGATCTATACAGTCCAAACTCCCTTACCATTACACCATGGATGACGGTGTAGGGAGTTGTCAGGTGGGATTCGGACCTGCAACCCCCTAATTGAAAGACCACCTCCCTAACCATTTGGCCACGAGTCAACTACCCCAATCAGTGTGTGGAGATCTCTACTGTCTCTATCTGACCTCAGTGAGAAGGGATCAGATGTGCATGCGTCTAGTCTGCCACCTCAGCCCCGTTACCCATCATGCTTTGCTAACGTAGCGGCAGGGCATGCATGGTGCAGGGTTGGCTCTCAGCTAACCTGTCCCTTCATTGTATACAGTATATATACATGCATTATAAACCAAACATTCCCATGGGTAAACACGTGACAGAGGTTAAAGGAACGCTTGACATTGTAATAAGTAACAAATTGCACATGGTATTGGATCCCATGTCTTGTATAACTTAACAGTTGTAACATGAAGATCTAAATATTTCATGTTACAGCTAAATTCAAAAGCAGGTATATTGCCCATCGAATGATATTTCGGTAGCACTTAACTTGACGTATGACCTGACTGTGTCACAAGTGTCGTAACACAGTCATGTCAAACATGATGTCAATACCGTGAACATTTTATGACAAAGTGACATTCAGTTTTGGTAAAGACAGCCCAAACAATGTAAACTGTTTATGACCATAAAACGTTAATAACGTCATAATGTTGACTTATCCATGACTGTCTCATGACACTGTCATGTGTATTACGCCGGTGTCAAGTTAAGTGTAACCAAAGAATCTCTAACAAGGAGCGACACTCAGGTCTTTTATGGGAAACACTCAATAGGGGGCGTTTTGAGTCAGTTATGAGTCAAATCCGCCATTCTGGAATGAACAGGTAGTCACGTAGGCCTACGCCACTTTGTTATGACCAGTAGTCATAGCAACGTTCTTTGGCCATAGGAAAGACCCCAGATCTAATGCTAAAGTTAGCACAATATGGCTAGCTACTTTGGCAACTTTAGCCTTATAGATAATTAAGTTCTGCACTGATTGTGCTGAAAAAACACATGAGATGGTATAAGCATTCATAACCGAAGAATTTCCGTAGTTATATCGATGTAATGTAATCGATGTACCGTATTATGTAGAAATCCTGTACACATTCCCAATGCATTCCAATTTAATTTGACCGATATTCATTCCAGAATGGCGTCCGCAGCCGAAAATCATGGGGTAGAGTGTTGCAATGGGGCGTTGCATTGTGTGTCGCCTCTTGTTAGATCCACCTTCTTTGGTCTAACATTGAAGATACCATGGGACCTGCTTTACTTCGCACTAGGCTCTTGGTAAAGTGAAATGCAAGGTAGTATTTATTTTCATATCTGTATATTATAGTACAAAGTAGACCTTATGGGGAATGCTGAACTGAGACTGTGTGTTTCATGTGTGTGTGTCTATCTTTCTGGGCATTCAATGCATTTCATGTGTAAATTAAAAAAAGGAAAAAACAAATCGGTTGTCTCTCAGTTCTTCTAAGTTGTGGTGGATGTCTTTGAGAGTTTGGAGTTGTTTCTGTTAGCCTGCTAGCCTTTCATTTCAGGGTCTGTAGAGAAGGTCTAAAATGGTCGCATTGAGTAACGATTTTTGATAAAGTTGAAAACGTGTGTCTGATTTTACCCGAGCACTAATTTGTTTGTGTAAACTATTATTGGTGGGAGAACGGGTGAATGCTGCCAGGTGTCTGCCAATAGGAATAAGCTCCGCCCAGAACACCTGGCCCAGATGTAAGGTGTAGGGGCAATAAAACAGACTGTAGCATCCAGATGTCAAAGTCCAGACACACACACACACACGCACACCTGCCGCTGTAGCATCCACATGTCGAAGTCCAGACTTATCTGTCTTTGAACCTGAAATGGCAAATCCTTATGGGATTCCAAAATGGCTGCCAATCCACCTTACACTTAAAAATGCAAATGCAGAATGATCCTTTTCATGACGTTTACGTATAATGCAACGTGTAGGCTACCTGCAGTGCGCGTGTTTGTTAGCTGTGCTTGACGTAATTGCGTAATGCCCAAGATGAGCCGCAGTTGAAGAGAGGGAAAGAGGAGCGTAGTCGCCATAGTAACGGAAGAGGAGCGTAGTCGTCATAGTAACAGGGTAGAAGGTGGGTCAATGTTTCTCTTGGATCTAAATTCCTTTTTTTCTTGGCATGACAATTTTTGTTTCCGCAATTTTTCATTGTTCTCAAGAGCATGCTCTATTACAACTACCTGACATTTCATTCGCTTTCTTAATTAGCAGTATTTTCCACTTAACACTGTAATGTAGTTATGCGAAATTGTGTACGTTTCTATGTCGGGACGTCATCTGCGTCCACTGAGGGACGTGAGCCAGCCAGCCAGCCAGTCAGCCAGACAGGGCCTCAGTGCATGAGTATGTGTGTATGTCTTCAATAGGCCTGTTACCACTCTCTGATGATGGCTTAAGAACCGAAAGGCGCCTGCTTGTGGACATGGTGGTAAATCTATGAATGAATAATGAGACATAGCTTGTGAGTGCGGATTTTGTCTTCTTTAAGCTGATACCTTTTATCGCGCACCCAAAGTCACAAAACGTTTTTTTTTCCCAGAAGTTGAGCGTGCCCTCTGACAAACTTTTATAGGCCTCAGTGCATGAGTACGTGTGTAGTCCCCTATGTCTTTTATAGGCCCATTAAAGACACACACACACACACACACACACACACACACACACACACACACACACACACACACACACACACACACACACACACACACACACACACAGTACTCGTGCACTGACTGGCCTATCAAAGTTTGTCAGAGCTCAACATCTGGAAAAACTGGTGGTGGTGTTTGGTAGTGGCTTGCATAAAATGTGCACTACTACCAGCTACAGCAGAAAGGGACCGAAGGTCTCTTAAAGGCGCATTCACCTGATTTCACAGGGATCCCGGAAAAGTATGAGCTCGAGGTAGACAATCATTAAACTATGAGTTCGAGGTACTCTAGTCTAATAGACAATCATTAAAGGTACACTGTGCAGGAAATGGTCAAAAAAGTTACTGCAACTATGCTGCTCATTGAAACTGTGTCGCCTATTGCCAAATTTGAACTTTTCATGGAAGTTTACCAAGTAATAAACTAATATTTTCTAGTATGGCCCAAGTACAGTCATTTTTGCAGCTTAAAATGGCTATTTCTGGAAATTCAAAATGGCGGACCATGGAGAAGATCCCCCTTGTCATGTATGAAAAGTGCAATTTTTCCAGTCATAATGAATACTTAGAATTTGATGGTGGCGGTAAATATTCATGAAAAAGGTAACATTAGTGAATGGGCAGCATGAACTCTGGAAATAAACAATCTCACACAGTGTCTCTTTAATTTAAATTTAACGTTTTAACTATGAGCTCGAGGTACTCAAATAGACAATCATCAGTACTGTAGTAGCATACAGGAGAGAGGCAGGTGGGGCATGTCATTGTTTCGGATGGTCAGCTAAACGTAACCCTAGTAAACATAAACTTTAAACACGGAAATCCCAGTCCTGGGTTCAATAGTGAATTTTGGGTGAACAAACATACCAATATTGTGTATATGACATTGTTTTAAAATACACGTGCCATTGTTATAAAACACATATGACATTGTTGTGAAATACATATCAATGCGCATCCAGTGTTCACAGTGTATTCTAGTTGGCCTAACTCGTGTCATGTGTGTGGGTGTTTGTGTGTGTATTTAACCAGTGCTGTGTGTGTGTGTGTGTGTGTGTGTGTGTGTGTGTGTGTGTGTGTGTGTGTGTGTGTGTGTGTGTGTGTGTGTGTGTGTGTGTGTGTGTGTGTGTAACCAGTTTTAACCAGTGCTGTATGTGTTTAACCAGTGTTGTGTGTGTGTGTGTGTGTTTTTAACCTGTGCTATGTATGTTTTTAACCGGGTGCTGTGTGTGTTTCTGTGTTTCCCCTTAGTGCCGTCGACGGCACTGGAGATTGAGCGTCTGCGAGCGCAGCTGGCGGCGGAGCGCAGTAAAGCGGCGTTGCTAGGGGAGACCATCACGTCTTTACAGCAGGACAAGCAGCTGCTGCAGCAGGAACTCACCAAGAAGGCGGAGCTAATATGCGACTTCCTGCAAGACCAGCTGAGGCCAGGTAAGACACCCCCACCTAGTGGACACTACATTGTACTACACTACACTATACTACACCTGAGGCCAGGTAATACACCCCCACCTAGTGGACACTACATTGTACTACACTACACTATACTACACCTGAGGCCAGGTAATACACCTGTCTCCACCTAGTGGACACTATACTACACTATACTGCACTACAGTACACTATACTACACTACACCGCACTGTACTAATACTACACTACACTATACACACCTGAGGCCAGGTGAGACACC
>NC_085867.1:45165614-45173114 GCF_034702125.1 Engraulis encrasicolus
TCCCCAAATAATCAATATGTATGACAGTCGTCATAATTTTCAAGTCATCAGCCATTAGAGTACAATTAAAACTTTTTGAATGAACCTTTCAATGATAACAGAATTTTTTAAAATAATAAAAAACCTAAAATTCCCAAAATGCTCTGTTCCACATTATTACGCAAAACAGTTTTTTAGTGTTATAATCCAAATTTCTTTCTTTTTTTCCCATTTACATCAATACTGTTGGCATTTGGTACCATCTAAATTACATTTCAATGTTAAAAATTTGGTTATAAGCTGTAACTGGAATGCTGCATTTAACATTGAAGTCGATGAAAGGACATTGTATGGGAGTTATGGAAGCCCAGATATCCTTGATGCTTTGCTCTCAGCTGTTTTTGTTTGTTTGGTCTGGTGGCCCACACTTCACTCTTCGATATACCTGTAGATTTCCGTACCATGTTTAGGTGATTTGGTGGTTATGGGCATTCTAATTCACCAGACATAACATCCTATTCATTTTCAATGGGGTTTTATGTCTGGTGAGTAAGAATGTCGATACCACCAAAGCACCTAAATGTGGCATGGAAATCTACGGGTATATTGAATAGTGAAGTGTGGGTCACCAGATCAAACAAACAAAAACAGCTGAGAGCAAAGCATCAAGGATATCTGGGCTTCCATAACTCCCATACAACGCCCTGCCATTGACTTCAATGTTAAATGTAGCATTTCAGTTACAGCTTATAACCAAGTTTTGAACATTGCAATGTAATTTAGAACGTACCAAATGCCAACAGTATTGATGTAAATGGGGAAAAAAGAAAGAAATTTGGATTGCAACACTACAAAACTGTTTTGCGTAATAAGTTGGAACAGAGCATTTTGGAAATGTTAAGTTTTTCATTATTTTAAAAAATACTGTTATCATTGGAAGGTTCATTCAAAAACTTTTTAATTGTACTCTAATGGCTGATGACTGGAAAATTATGACGACTGTCATACATATTGATTATTTGGGGAAATGTCATTTGCGTAATAATGTGGAACGCGGTGTATTATATTATATTGTTACACTATGCTGTGCGCTGCAGGTAGCAGACCATCATATTACATTTTATATATATATTATATATTACATATTACATTATCACACTTCGCCGTGCGCTGCAGGCGGGATACCATTATATTGTATTATTCTATTACATTACATTATATTACATTATATTATATTATATTATATTATATTATATTATATTATATTATATTATATTAATATATCTGTGTGTGTGTGCGCGTGCATTTGTTTGTGTGTGTGTGTGTGTGCGTGTGTGCGCGTGCGTGTGTGTCCGTGTGTGTGTGCATGTGTGTGTGCGTGCGTGAATTTGTGTGTGTGTGTGTGTGCGTGCATGCATTTTTGTGTGTGCTTGCTCTGCAGGCAAGCCATGGACGACGGCATTAAAGCCAAGATCAAGACCATGAAGGCCAAGGGAGAACTGCTGCCCATCGTCAGCAAATGAGGACACACACACACACACACACACACACACACACACACACACACACACACACACACACACACACACACACACACACACACACACACACACACACACACCTCAACATAAGGGAGAGCTGTTGCCCATTGGCAGCAAACACCCAAGAACCTTAACCCCCCCAGACACACACACACACACGCACACGCATGCACACACTTAAATGCCTAACTCTTCCACACACACACTTTTTAATGTCTAACCCCCCTACACACTTTTATGCCTAACCCACACACACTGTATCCCAAACTCATGAGTCAAGACGCCTTGTTCTAAACCCACGAGGCATTTCCTTCCATTCGGGCCAGAATCAGCCTCAAATAATGGCGTCCCAGGCCAAACAGATCCCCTAACCCTATCCCTGCTCTCCTATCTCCAAAACAGATCCCTACCCCTATCCCTGACCCCCTATCTCCAAAACAGATCCCTACCCCTATCCCTGACCCCCTATCTCCAAAACAGATCCCTACCCCTATCCCTGCTCTCCTATCTCCAAAACAGATCCCTACCCCTATCCCTGATCTCCTATCTCCAAAACAGATCCCTTATCCCTGACCCCCTATCTCCAAAACAGATCCCTACCCCTATCTCCTATCTCCTATCTCCAAAACAGATCCCCTACCCCTATCCCTGACCCCCTATCTGCAAAACAGATCCCCTACCCCTATCCCTGACCCCCTATCTCCAAAACAGATCCCCTACCCATATCCCTGCTCTCCTCTCTCCAAAACAGATCCCCTATCCCTGATCTCCTATCTCCTGTCCACCTCACTTCTTTATCCTCTATATCCAGCTCCAGTGTCCTCTATCTGTTGTAGAGCAGAGGTTCTGTCACACACCTCATACCTTTGTAGGAGGAGAGAAGTTAAATAAACAGTTTTTAATGTGACAACGTTTCGGCCTGTCTGCCTTCTTCAGGTCACGTGTAGGTCACGTGTACCATACCTGGAAACACACACACACACCAAACACTAATATCCTCTATCTGTTCTGGAGAGGAGGTTCCATGGTCTCCGTTCTTTACTATCGACTCTTGCCTGTTTGCCAGATCCCGTCTTCCCCCATATCACTGATGATCATCTACTGTAGACTAGGGGTGTAAATTACAGCCTCCTTGATGATGATACGATTCAATATACATTTCTGAAGGCAGCGATTCAATTAGATGTGTCTTTTTTCCCTATTACTTTTCCACTTCTATCATGTTATGGACCAAGGGCATTGGGCAGAGGCCAGCGACTCGATTCTTTTCGATACTTAAGAATGTCCCACCATACGATACCATACAATACAATTCAATCATCGGCTGTAGGATCGATGCATCAATACCTATCGATAATTATGTACACCCCTACTGTAGGCAGAGCACTTGTTTAGCAACACTCACATGTTTATATTGATACCTGATGTGCACTTGTGTGTTTGGGTGAATGTTAGTTGTGTCTCCCACCTCTTCAGTTGAAGTTACATCATCAGCGTGTGCGTGTGGTCCAAACGGCTCTCTCCAGTTTTAACCCTTTCCATCCCAGTGCTGCTTCCCCAGTTGAGTTTAGACTGAAAAATGGACTTCATAACACCTCCTTTATCTTGTGACAAAGCTGTATGGTCCAAATGTGTCCCGTTTTAGAGATATTTCTAAGTCAAATTTGCAGTAGCTACTATATCCAACCTCATACCAGAAGGCATTTTTTCTCAGTTTCAATGTTGGTGTAGTTACTGCACTTTGCCTGTGTGGGGCAGCGTTGTGAAAGCCCATTGGGAAACTCCAAACTCCAACTCCCATTGTCATTGTGGCACAGCACTCCACAGCACACAAGTGAACACTGCACACAACGAAATTCCATTTATGCCTCACCCGTGCAAGGGGGCAGCCCTCAGTGGCGCCCCATGGGGAGCAGTGCGGTGGGACGGTACCATGCTCAGGGTACCTCAGTCATGGAGGAGGATGGGGGAGAGCACTGGTTGATTACTCCCCCCACCAACCTGGCGGGTCGGGAGTCGAACCGGCAACCTCTGGGATGCAAGTCTGACGCCCTAACCGCTCACCCATGACTGTCTCATCACCTCTAGTGTTGTCATGGTGACTCTCCAAAGGGAAATACCTTCCGTGTTTCACACAATCAAGTTCATATACAGCATAGAGGATTCCAACTAGAGGGTTCATAACCATGTTAACTTCCGGGAATCGGTCGCGCCGGAAGAAAATGGCGGGTGGGGTGAAAATCGCTCGAAATCTCCAGAAATACATAGAGATGTATGGGTGACATTTACTCAATTTCCACGTAAATTACAAAGAAAAATATTTCTGAAACAACGGGAATCTCCTCAGTGACTGTGGTTTATACCAAATCAAGCATGTTTCTGTAGTGAAGTATGCTACAAAATTTTAAATTAATTTTTAGAAAAGTACCATGATAAGTGAACGGGAAGTTGCAAAAGTGGGCGGAGTCTTCACCCCAGACGTTTGTATAGAAGTCAATGGGACAGAGCTAAACTACGACCCCTACAGACCGATTCCCATAAAACAACCCTCTAGTTGGAATCCTCTATGTTCATACAGTACTTAGGGTTCCCATTAGGGTTCCGGTTCCTGCTGTGGGGAGGGACAAGATGCTAAGCAGCCAACCACTTGAGGGCATATTTTGAGTGACAGCAGTTTCCACCAATCAGAGGTTGAAGAGTGCCCAGCCAGGTGTGTGCAGCCAGGGATTGTTTGCAAACGGGAAACCCATGTATAGTTAACACATGAATACAGCGTTCACTTGGTTCATTAATGTAGTTCACACATGAAGTCAGTGTGTCACAGAAGTCATTTCAATCATGCATATAGTTTGACATTTGACTGTCATGAGTGCGTGTCACGACGTCACATAGAGTGTCATAAGAATCTTAATTACACATAAACACACTGCAGCGTGTAACCTGGCTGTTTAATCCACATCAGAAGCTGTTTATCAATCATGTCAGTATATTTGTCATTAGTGCAATGTGTCCAGGTTGAGGAACTCCTGTATAGCATCATATGATATGATATGATATTATGTGATATGATATGATACTGTATGTGTGTTATGATATTATGTGATATATTGTGTGATATGATATTATGTGATATGACATGATGTCATAGTATGATGAACACTGAATAAAGATGTTCCTGTTTATTTCCTGGAATGGCACAACGTTTGGAGGTTCCGTTTCCATGGCATTCTCTCCGGTGTTCTGTGACTTTTATGTGGTGATTTGCATCAGTGAATCTCTAATCAATTCAGGCACACAAAAAGCAAAACCAATATCAGTAATAACAAATAAAATCTTCATTCTAAAGTGTCTGTTGTCTTGTGAGTGTCTTAATTGTGTTTGTTTTATTTGCTGAAAAATGGGTCTCAATTGGTCTTTTATTCACTCAAAAGAAAGTGAACAACTAAATCTTTGCGCACAATACAATTGCCAGTGCAATGGACGGTGTGTGGGATATTTGATTGCTACCGCATTTATAATCGTTGGCTACATCCAAAGCACCCATTGGACCTGAGGTGTGCAAAGACGCCCTATATGATGATTTATTCCTGAATTATCTGCCATCTGTAGGTCATCAACATGGACCTCAGTACGTTGTGACAAAAAAAAGTTAAAAAAAACCTTACATTTTTTTGTCCAGTAGGGTAAAGTGAAAGTGAAGTGAAAGCCCAACTGGGAAACTCCAACTCCCATTGTCATTGTGACACAGTACTCCACAGCACACAAGTGTTCACTGCACACAACGAAATTGCATTTATGCATCACCCGTGCAAGGGGGCAGGCAGCCATCAAATGCGCCCCAAGGGAGCAGTGCGGCAGGATGGTACCATGCTCAGACTACCTCAGTCATGGAGGAGGGTGGGGGAGAGTGCTGGTTAGGGGCAGGTGCTTTAGCACCACCTTGTCCCTATCTGTGCACGCCTATGAACATGGGTAGGGTAATGGTCTGTCCACTATTCTTCTTATGTGAGCACTCCAGAATGAGTGATGTAGCCTGGGAAATCCCATGGTGCTTTGCACAATCATTCCCATCTAAAATGTTTATGACATTGACATACTGTTTATGACATTGACATACTGTTTATGACATTGACATGACTATGTAACGACACTGTCGCCGGCCTCAAGTGACCTATTCTCCTGTTTCTTCTGCTGCAGAGCTGGACGAGCGTTTGCTTGAGGATCGCCTGTTTGAGGAGCGGTTCGGGTTCGAGAGCTGTCGCGAGCAGAACGAGAAGACCATACGCAGCACCCAGACAGCCATACGCAACTTCAGAGACTTCCTCACTGCCAGGTATTTTCATTTAGCCAGGATTGTCCCATTGAGACTAGAGTTTCTTCTGCCAGGGAGTCCTGGTCAAAGTGGCAGCATACATATAGTTACATACACAGACAAACACATAGACAAAAAGGAAAATAAATGTACAAAAAACACAAGAAGAATAAGTTTACATAAAACGTATTTTGAGATCAAAAGTAGCCTATGTGCTGCATAGTCAGAAAAAATGACACTCCTGTGTATACTGTATTAATTTCCCTCTTAAAAGTCTGTATTGATGTATTGATGTACCTCTGGATTTTGGTTTGTTTTGGAGATTTTCCCCCCACTACTGCATGTTTGAAGAAGAGCCCGTGGACGGAAGGTCATTGCAGTTTTGACATTCTAATTTCTAACTCAAAAAGAAGGCAGAAAGACTTGAAAAAATGTGGTGTGACATACAGCAGTTAAATGTTCTATCACAGTTGTTTTCAAAGTGGGGGCCGGGGACCCCTGGGGGGGCGCGAGGAGGTGCTAGGGGGGCAGCGGCAGGATGGCAGGAAAAGTATAGTACAACAAAAAAATAAATAATTGAATGAACTGACTAACATACAACAAAAATAAGCTAAACAATATTCCTATTCCTATTGATATTATTGTATATCCTAGAGCTTCCACTGCCTCACAGGCCCCCCACTATGGCTGTGAAAGGGGGTCCACAGAAAAAAATAGTGTGGCGCGACCCATGTAAGGGGGGCCTTGACTGGAATCTACCGGTATATGGGGGGCCTTGTCATGGTAAAGTTTGGGAACCCCTGTTCTATCAAACACCTTCCTTGGCAGAGGTCTGCACTCTCTGAGTGCATTTCTAGTGATTATTATTATCATTACCCAATATCACACAAGTTGTCATTATTATGATGATTCCTGTGATAATTACTGTCATTATTACATTACATTTCACTTAGCTGACGCTTTCATTTTGATCAAAGCGACTTACAACTATTATTTTCCAAGGTAATGGTTACAGTCTCTGGAGCAATGTGGGGTTAGGTGCCTTGCTCAAGGGCACTTCAGCCATGGGGATGGAGGTGTAGGGAGAGGTCAGGGGGGATTCGAACCGTCAACCCCTAGATTGAAAGACCAACTCTCTAACCACTAGGCCACGGCTGCCCCAACATTATATTTATGATTGTAATCATCTTCTTCAGGTACCCGTCGGAGTCCAGGGAGATGTTCTGTATTCCCCCTCCTCAGCTGGACGTCTACCTGGCCTCCTTCTTCGTGTCGGCACGACAGAAAGACGGATCAGAGTACGAACCCAACAGCCTTGCCAACTACCAGGTATAATACATTACAATATATATATATATGAAGAGTTCAGATGCAAAACCCCCTAAGTGCCATTTCAGAAAATAATCTTAATTCATTTTTATTAACTACAAAGCTATCAAAATTGCACATTTTTTAATTGTATTTATGTAATATAACTATTCATATGTATTATCAAGTACATGAATGTAAACCAAACCAACAACGGGTTTCTCTAAAAATATAGAAGTGCAGGTCTTCAGAAATGGAGTTAGGGGGTTTTGCATCTGAACCCTTCATATATATATATATATATATATATATATATATATATATATATATATGTGTGTGTGTGTGTGTATAATACATTAC
>NC_085867.1:45178114-45188114 GCF_034702125.1 Engraulis encrasicolus
GGAGAGGAGTGAAGATAGCCCTGGCCACCCGGAGAGGAGATCCATGGAGTGTATCTGCACCCTGTGTTGTCTTGTTTTGTCCAATTGTGCTGTATGTCAACATGCTAAAATGTTTTTTTATTTTTATTTGTAGTAATAGTACTGTTATGCGTACTCTGCCTTCCTTCCAAGTTCCTTAAGTCCATTTGTCAACATGTTAAATGTTTTTCTATCCGTAGAAATAGCACTGTTATGAAATAGCACTGTTATGCATACTCTCTGCCTTCCTTCCAAGTTTCTTAAGTGCATTTATATCAGAGAAGATTGACAGACAGCGTTGCCTGCACTGTAATCACATTAAAAATGTGCATTAGTCCAATAAAGTATGAGTCTATTATTGCCACAAGGTGTGTCGTCACCTCCACTGTAGCTTTCAAAATGTGCTTTTATAGCATTAAAAAATATTATTAACAGTCAGTTACTTAGTGCAGTGGTTCTTAACCTTTTTTTTTTTTTAAAGCAACCCCTTACCTGTGCCCAAGACAAGCCACGCACCCCCGACCCAAAGTTCTACATGAGTATGCACAAAAAACGTATTTAAGTGATTAATTACAATGATTCTTGCTTGAGACATTAATCAATACCTTATTGGCTTTACATGGGGACCAAAACATCTTTTAACTTGCTATCAGAATATTGGTCACAGCCTCAACACGAACAAAATTCTGTGCATCCCCTGAAGTCTTTGGCGCACCCCCAGGGGGTGCCCCCACCCCAGGTTAAGAACCACTGATAGTGGCTTAAAACTGTTCCAACAGGGGTGAAAAAAACACAGCGATTGTGTTGATGTTTGCATTTAGTTTCAATTTATTTTTTAAAAAATGTAAAATACAAAATTACAAACATTATTTCTTAACTTTCAATTAACCAAAACTCTGCACATGACCACATGCTGCCCTGATGTCGACAAATCATAAACAGTAACTGCAGTGAGGCTCTGGGTGTATATACTAAGAAGCAGGTTCATTAAGGTTAAGAGGTAAATCCTCTAATAGAAGAGCCTCATTTTCTTAACTAAATGATGCCTGCAGGTACATCTATTATCAGGTTTACCACTTCCTGTAGGTTAACTAAGTCTGGCTTATCACTTAACCATGTTCTTACTATACCCCTCAGATTTAGTCAAATCATAACAAGTAACTATTCTCTGTTACAGCTCTGTTGCCCTCCCCCTCCATGCCACCAGGGGGCAGGATTAGACTTTCTTCCCATTATCCTGACTCCCATGCCCCACCTGAGGGGCCCATTCCAATATCCTGACTCCCGTCCCCCACCTGTGCCTGTGGCTTGTGGCCCTTCACATGATGCTCCGCCTCCGTGGAGAAAACAATCAAGTTTCCCCGCTGTCAGCCTAGCCAGAAAAACTTTCCCCCATTCAACACCCCAAATACAAATGAGAAAACCACCTTTCACACGTGATTTTGTGAGACATTGAATTAAACTTCTGTCGTCAATGACGTGTTGTGACATCACCAGGCCACAAGCAATTGTAGAGGAAGGGAGTTAGGATATTGGAAAGACCTACCCAGAGCCTTTACCCAGACACCACCCCCACCCCATCCAGTAGACATGTTTGTTGTTGTTGTTGTTGTTGTTGTTGTTGTTGTCGTTTGCTACTCGGCCTCGAGTCGCGGCAGAACGGGCAGGATGAGGTTGCCAAACGATGAGTCCTGCGTGATGAAGAAGCCGGACGAGTGGGCGTGCGCATGCTGAAACACACACATACAGATACATCATCATATCAGACATAGATACATCATCATATCACATACAGATACATCATCATATCAGACATAGATATATCATCATATCAGACATAGATAACTTACATCATCATATCAGACATAGACACATCATCATATCAGACATAGATACATCATCATATCAGATATAGACACATCATCATATCAGACATAGACACATCATCATATCAGACATAGATACATCATCATATCAGATATAGACACATCATCATATCAGATCTAGATACATCATCATGTCAGACATAGATACATCATCATATCAGATACAGATACATGATATAAATGGTAAATAGACTGCATTAATAGAGCACCTTTCCACTCCTTAGAGCACTCAAAGTGCTTTACATTGTATGCCTCACATTCTCCCATTCACACACTGTCATTTACACACCGGTGGCCGTGGCTGCCACGAAGGGAACCACCCTGCCACCAGGAGCAGTTTGGGGTAAGACGATGGGGTCAGGCAAAGCAGGGCTCGAACCTGCAACCTTCTGGTTGCTGAACGACTCCTTTACCACCCAATTATCATAGCAGATTACTATAATAAGGTACGTACCTGCAGTTTACAGTATATTACAATAATGAAGTACATACCTGCAGTGCTGCCTTCTGCCTAATAAGGTACGTATATTACGGTAATACACTGCCTTTATCACAGTAGATTACAGTATATTGCCACAATTCGGCACATACCTGCAGTGCTGCCTTCTGCCTAATAAGGTACGTATATTACGGTAATACACTGCCTTTATCACAGTAGATTACAGTATATTACATCAATACACTGCCTTTATTACAGTAGATTACAGTATATTACCACCATTCGGTACATACCTGCAGCGCTGCCTTCTGCTGAGCGGCGATGTGCTGCTGCTCCGCGTGATCACGCACCAGATTGTTGACTGCCGGCCGAGCCAGAGGTATACTGCAGGACACACACACACACACACACACACACACGCACACACACACACACACACACACGCACACACACACACACAATCAGGGGCGTACTAGCAGCAAACTATGGGCCCTATGTCCAATCAGCTCTAATGTTCCCCCAGGCATGTTTATCTACCTTGCCTCGTGCTTTTATTATCTTTTAGTGCACGCCTTGTGTTGCTACTGTTTTTATGCTTTTGTTTTCTCTCTTCTCTCTTGTTTTCTGATTTATTTTTGCATGGTTTTTATCACTGTACAGCACATTGAGTTGAGTCTATGTATAAAATGCACTTTAAAAAATAAAATTGCCTTGCCCTCTATATACAATAGGCTACGGCCCCACCACCGAGTTATTCATCAGGCTTGATGCACTTCGTCTCCAGTGTATAATTCAGGCACAAGTATTTAGTCTGTGCAAACAGACAACAAATTTCTGTGCAGACAGACAATAAAAGTCTTATCTTATCTTAGTATAAGTTACACTTAACTATAGCACAAAGTTATCCACGATGCACTTCTCTGTTCTCTAAAGCATCTGGTGTCCACTCCAGTGTCAGTACAGTAGCAGAAGTGAATTCCTACCTTGCTCCCGGGTTGTTCATGGACTGGCTTTGAATCAAACGTCTCTTTTCTTTTTCCAGGTCAGCGAGGATTGCAGCTCTGTTCTTATTCTGGAATCCTGCGGCCAAATACACCATGTTAGTAGCCTAACGTTTCGTTTATAATGAACGAACAGATCAACAGTGTAAGAGAATGCTCTAAACTCCGACAGCATTGCAACCATGAACACTACTTGTTAAAGGTCGTGGTCAGAGTAATTATTGCAACTATGCTGCTTATTGCCAAATTTGTCCTAAGTAATAAACTAGTATTGTTTATATATGACCAAAGTGCAAAAAGATCTATGTCTCGAAATTCAAAATGATGGACAATGGAGAAGATCCCCCTGTATGAAAAGTGCAATTTCCCCAGTCATATTCATGAAAATGTTACATTTTGAATGGACAGCATGAATTCTGGAAATGAATCACTAAAATTATTACATAGTGGACCTATAAAAGTGACGAATAGCTACAGTCAACCAATTGAGCGATGCTCACATGGCATGCCCTCAATCCTACAGACCTCCTTGCTTCAATCTGAACACAACAATGCCATTACCTTGTCCGGGTGGGTTGGCAGCCATGGTTCTCCGTGCAAGACAAAGTTGGCAAAAAAAAAAATACCGCACTGTAAGCTGACGACACTGCTTATACAAGCGAACAGCTGTACCGCTAGTTTGTATAGAACTAGAGCTACTTAAAAAAACACGAATTAGGGCAAAACTTCAAACCCACGAATATGTATTCTGCTCTGTTACATCGCAACTTGTTCACTGATACTTCTCAATGAAGTTCTTTCCCTGCTACCGTGTATATTGAACAGAATTGACTATATGTATTTCAGTGTTTTAGAGTGGTAATATTGGACATAGAGAGAGCAATAAGACAGTTGATTCTCAGCAAATCAACATAAAATTAAACGTTGAATTGAATTGTACACAGACCCAAATCTGACGCACACAATATACGTCATCACCACGCGCCGTTACCGTAATGTGTAGAGTATTTGTTCCCGTAAGAACTTGTGTATTTACACCATTTATGTGATTAGATATTGATTCATTTTATGTGCACTTTATCACAATGCCTTACGGCAATGTTGGGTTGTCGCTCTAATTTCTCTGGTTGTCGCTCGTGGTGTTTCCATGCACCTGATGGAAATAGCGAATACGACCACAGGCTCTGGACCACACCTTTCTCCCTTTCGCTGACCATTTAAACCGGTTGGGCATGGTGCGATTTTGGGGGTTGTCAAAACAGTAGTCTAAGTCGAATAGTTTTCCTAGGTTGTTTTTCTTTATACGTTTGTATTAGTTTTTGCACGAGTGATTTCACAGTGACAGAAATGTCAGCAAATAAACAACCGTGATCATGTGATCACTCTCGTTTATTATTTCCCGTCCTGTGTCATTACATTTCCGGAACTGCGCAGTGGAGGTCAGCTGACAGATGTGTGTGCAGGTCTAATGTACACGGCGTTGCTGGAAAGACCAACATTTTCCAGCTCTTCTTTGGGGCAATTGAGGATTCAGGATTCACAGAAACAGACCTTTAGCTGGTCCTCTTGGCTTGCACCATGAGTGCTAGCACCCCGAAAACGCTTTCGTCGTCCGGACAGAAGCCTATTCAGGAGATTTGCCACCCCCTGTCCGCGGCAGAGGAGGCTGTAGTCCGCACCCCAAGCCCAGATGTAGCCAACAACACCGCCAGCATCGAAGACAAGGTACGCGGCATCTCGTCACCTCACGGTGTTTACATGATTGTTCTCTGGTAGATCTATACATTCAGTTTGCCCACAGAGGGAGAGGAGTTCGGAGTTGCTAATTTATCAGAGGAAATGTAGTTCTAGGCCTGCTTTTAAGCAGATGTGCCTAATATCTCTTTTCGAAGACAAGGTACGCGCGGCATCACGTCATGACACGGTGTTTACAATGACACGTCTGTGATAAATTCATTCAGTTTGGTGGCAGAGGGAGTGTGGACTCCTGTTCTCTTTGCTAATTTGTCAGAGACGGGTTCCCCACAAGCGCTGTAATGATATAGACTGGGCCCACTGCTTATAAACAGATGTGCCATAAGCGTCGAAGTACATTATATTTCTCTCTCCCTGTTCAGCACCCTACTGTCACCTGTTTCTGTGACATACACTCAGTTTGGTGGCAGCAGGAGTGGACTAATGTGCCTTTTGCCACAGGGAAGGCCTATAGCTCTAATAAACAAGTGTGCCAGAAGCGTCTAAGTAGCCTATATCTCTTTCCCCTCCCCTCATTCTACTTTCACCTGTTTCAACATAATTCACCATTGACATTTATCTTTTCTCTATCTCGGCATGTGTCAGTGTTTACATGGCTCTTTGGTACAGACATTCAGTTGTTGACAACACGAGTGGACCCCAGCTCTTTGCTAATTTATCAGAATCAACTTGCCGGGCACTGTGATGTTGTAATCCCATACTGCTTATTTAGAAACAGATGTGCCATAAGCAACTAAGTGTATCTCTTTACCCTTTTCTGCACTCTGCTTTCACCTGTTTCTACAGAAGTCACCACTGACGACGTTTATCTGTTTTAACCTGATGGAGGCAACCCAATTTAACCCAATTGCCAATATCCAATTCAACCCAATTTCCAATTTAACCCAATTCAACCCAATTCAACCCAATTTCCATTGCCAAGAAATGACTGCGTTCATTTTGTAATTGTGAACGTGTCGGTTAGCGGCTGTTTTGAAATGTATATGAGTACTCCTATCCAGAGAGACTGAGGCGGTAGGCGGTAGGCCTAATTGAGAAGCGGCTCCTGTCCTGTCCTGTGGCTATGGAAGTGTCCCGTCCCGCCTCTCGCTTCCTCTTCTTTCTTGCTGACTGGATCCTTTTTTTGTAAAAGAGTCGGATACACACACACACACACACACACACACACACACACACACACACACACGCGCGCGCGCGCGCACACACAAGGCCTCTCCACACGTTTTCTTGGGAGTGAATGAAGTACCTCTGTCCTCCTACTACTAACAGTCATGTAGAGTTACTTAGTCTGGTAGAGTAGTGTAGAGAGAGACACAGTAGAGAGTACGATAGAATAGAAAGTTTGTATTGTTGTTGTACAAAAGTACAATGAGATTTAAAGCTTTACCAAAATACTTGCGTAAATAAAACAAAGGAAAAATAAAAAAAAAAGTAGCTGGCATGGCCATGTAGTAGGCACACTAGCTCTAGAGAAGTAGCAGCTGGCATATTGTAGTAGTTATCTCCTCTCCTCTCCTCTCCTCTCCTCTCCTCTTCTCTCTATTCCTCTCCTCTCTATTCCTCTCCTCTCCTCTCCTCTTCTCTCTATTCCTCTCCTCTCTATTCCTCTCCCCTGTCTCCTCTCCTCTCTATTCCTCTCCTCTCCTCTCTATTCCTCTCCTCTCCTCTCCTCTCCTCTCCTCTCCTCTCCTCTCCTCTCCTCTCCTCTCCCCCCTCTCCTCTCCTCTCTATTCCTCTCCTCCCTCCTCTCCTCTCCTCCCATCTCCTCTCCCCTCTATTCCTCCCCTCTCCTCTCATCTCTATTCCTCTCCTCCCCTCTCCTCTCCCCTCTATTCCTCCCCTCTCCTCTCCTCTCTATTCCTCTCCTCTCATCTCCACTCCTCTCATCTCCTCTCCACTCCTCTCCTCTCCTCTCCTCTCTATTCCTCTCCTCTGTATTCCTCTCCTCTCTGTTCCTCTCCTCTCTATTCCTCTCCTCTCCTCTCCTCTCTATTCCTTTCCTCTCTATTCCTCTCCTCTCCTCTCTATTCCTCTCCTCGCCTCTCCTGCCTCCCCTTACCTCCTCTCCTCTCCTCTCCTCTCCTCTCCTCTCCTCTCCACCCACCCTCTCCTCTCATCTCCTCTACTCTCCTCTCCACCCATCTTTTCCTCTCCTCTCCTCTACTCTCTTCTCCTCTCCTCTCCTCCCCTCTCCTTTCTATTCCTCTTTGCTCCTCTCCGCTCCCCTGTTCTGTTCTGTTCTGTTCTGTTCTATTCTATTCTGTTCTCTTCTCTTCTCTTCTCTTCTCTTCTCTTCTCTTCTCTTCTCCTCCTTTGCCCCCGTCCCCCATTTCACTCTCTCCAGCTCTAGACCCCCCCTTCAGCTGGTTCCTCATGCTGTTGGCAGGTAGTGCGTGTGTGCGTGCGTGTGTGTGTGTGCGTGCGTGTGGCCGTTGTTGACAAGGAAGTGCAGATGCTTGCTGCTGATGGCTGAAGAATTCCAGTCTGACCTCATTAAGTGTGTGTCTGTGTCTGTGTGTGTGTGTGTGTGTGTGTGCGCACGCACGTGTGTCTGCATGTGTCTCTGTGTCTGTGTGTAATGACCAGTTTGCTGCCTCATCACTGCTGTTTTTTTTTCTTTTTGCAATTAAATGTCTATTTTACGCATCCTCCTGAGGAGCAACGTTGTGATTGGTTGGCTGTTTTGGCAGGACCTGAGTCTGCCCAATGGGACGCCAGTGGACACGTCTAGTCCCGCCTCCTCCTCCTCGCTGCTGAATCGGCTGCAGCTGGACGACGACCTGGACGGGGAGACGCGAGACCTTTTCGTTACCGTCGACGACCCCAAGAAGCACGTGTCCACCATGGAGACCTACATCACCTACAGGGTCTCCACCAAGGTACGCAGGGGTCAAAGGTTAAAGGTTAAAGTTCACATGTCACCTACGCAGTGGTTCTTAACCTGGGGTGCGGGCACCCCCTGGGGGTGCGCCAGATATTTCAGGGGGTGCGCAAGATTTTGATTGTCTTGAGGTTGTGACCAAAATTCTGCTTGGGAACATTATATGTAGGCCAATTTAAGACCAAATTGAAACATGTTTGCTCCCCACTTTAAGTCATTAAGGTATTGATTAATGTCCCAAGCAAGAATCATTGCAATTAATCACTCAAAATCATTTTAAGCATGTAAACACATGCAGAAGTCTGGGTTGGGGGTGCGCAGCTTGTCTTCGGTACAGGTAAGGGGGTGCGTTAAGAAAAAAAGGTTAAGAACCATTGACCTACGGGGTCTCCACCAAGGTAGGCAGGGGCCAAAGGTTAAAGTTCATATGTCTCCTACAGGGTCTCCACCAAGTTACGCAGGGGTCAGGAGGCCAAAGGTTAAAGTTCACCTACAGGGTGTCCAGGGGTGATGGGTATTGGATGTAGATGGTCGTATCCCTACATTACAATATGCAACCTTGCCTCCTACACTTGTGCTTGTCTCCTCGCCCCTCGTCCATGGAGAAAACGATAAGGTTTCCCAGCTGTTAGCCTACTGAGCCCTGAGGAAGGTCAGTAGACCGAAAGCTTGGCCTATTAAAAAGAACACAAAGGGGATTTAAGTGTGCAGACATTTTTCTTTCAATTTTACACAGTTTTTGTTTATGTTTGGCACCTTTTAATCGAGAGTACGGTGTGATCCGGCTAAACCCAGCTGTCAGCCTAGCCACAACAACTTTTGAGGGACTGTTTTTCATTCAACATCCCAATTGCAAATGAGAAAAAGACTCTACAATTGAGCTTTTGCAAGATATTGAAATATAATGCTGTTGTCAGTGATGTCATCATGACATATTACTTCCTGGTACGAGGAGACAAGCACAAGTGGAGGAGGCAAGGTCGCATATTGTAACGCACTCTATGTTAGGGGTGGAGGATCTTCTCCATCGTGCGCCATTTTGAATTTCCAGTTTTTTTTGTTGCAACTTACTGTACTTTGGTCATAATAATATTAGTTTATTATTTAGCACATATTAATGAAAATATCTCATTTAGCAGAAGGCAGCACAGTTTCAATGAGCAGCATAGTTTCAATACAATTTCAATTCAATTCAATAGAGATGAGGACTGGAGAGGAGAGAGGAGAATAGGGGAGGTATAGGGGAGAGGAAAGGGCGGGAGCGGTTTTGTTGCCGAGTATGGAGAGGGTAGAGGAGAGGAGAGGAGAGGAGGGCAGGCTTGGTTGTTGAGCTTGGAAAGGAGAGGAGAGCGAAAGGAGAGGAGAAGCGGAGGGGATAGGATAGGAGAGGAGAGGAGAGGAGCGAAGGGGAGAGGAGGAGCGGAGCGGAGGGGAGAAGAGAGGAGGACAGGACAGGCTTGGTTGCTGCGCATGGAGAGGTTTGGTTGCCGTTAGTACGCTAGTTGCCGGGGCGGTTGCCGTGATACGCCATACTCTGGCCAGCTGTCCTCTGCTCCCTCCACACCAATAAAGGACACAAACACACAGTGGGGACCACACACACACACACACACACACACACACACACACAGTGGGGACGACAGCGGACACACACACACACACACACAGTGGGGACGACAGCGGACACACACACACACACACAGTGGGGACGACAGCGGACACACACACACACACACACAGTGGGGACGACAGCGGGGACACACACACACACACAGTGGGGACGACAGCGGACACACACACACACACACAGTGGGAACAACTGCGGAAACACACACACACACACACACACACACACACACACACACACACACACACACACACACACACACACACACGCACGCACACAAACCAGGGCTTGACATTAACTCCAGCCACTGTGGCTAGTACTTTTCCCAAGTCATTAGCCATTCAGCACATACAGTATGTGATACACGATAACATGACTGTATACCGTGATATC
>NC_085867.1:45190614-45198114 GCF_034702125.1 Engraulis encrasicolus
TTTCACCACCCAGTACTGTCCTTCAACGAGCACCTCAATAAGCGAGCCGGCCTGGTATATTATATTCTATATATCTTCTAGGACCTCAATAAGCGAGCTGGCCTGGTATATTATATTCTATATGTCTTCTAGGACCTCAATAAGCGAGCTGGCCTGGTATATTATATTCTATTGTCCTTCTAGGGCCTGAATGTGTGGGCGGGGCTGGCTGTCCTCAGTAAGATGTCATATACGACCTGAATGATATTGATGATGAAAGTGAAAGCCCATTGGGAAACTCCAACTCCCATTGTCATTGTGACACAGCACTCCACAGCACACAAGTGAACACTGCACACAACGAAATTGAATTTATGCCTCACCCGTGCAAGGGGGCAGCCCTCAGTGGCGCCCCATGGGGAGCAGTGCGGTGGGACGGTACCATGCTCAGGGTACCTCAGTCATGGAGGATGGGGGAGAGCACTGGTTGATTACTCCCCCCACCAACCTGGCGGGTCGGGAGTCGAACCGGCAACCTCTGGGATGCAAGTCTGACGCCCTAACCGCTCACCCATGACTGCCCAATATTATTCTTATAACAGTATTAATTCTATTCCACGTATCTTCCAGGACCTGAATAAGAGGGCGGGGCTTGCTCTCCTGACTAAGGTGGGGGAGGGGGTGAAGCTGGTGACCGGTGGCTATAAGCTCCGCCTCCGACCGCTGGAGTTCGCCGCCATGGGGGAATACCTGGACACGTTTACAGGAAAACTGGGAACCATCGACCGCATCGCACAGAGGATCATTAAAGAACAGACAGGTAAGTGTGTGTGTGTGTGCGCGTCTAGAGTACCTGGCAGAGCTTCGGTCTATTGTAGATGTCCGATGTATTGTACCGTACTTGTGTGTGCGTGCGTGCATGTAGAGTACCTGGCAGAGCTTCGTCCGGTCTAAGATGTATTTTACTGTAACTGTGTGCGTGTGCGTGCGTGCGTGTACAGAGTACCTGGCAGAGCTTCGGGAGCAAGGTCCGGTCTAATATGTATTGTACCGTAACTGTGTGTGTGTGTGTGTGTGTGTGTGTGTGTGTGTGTGTGTGTGTGTGTGTGTGTGTGTGTGTGTGTGTGTGTGTCTGTGTGTGTGTGTGTGCGCGCACGTGTGTGTGTAGAGTACCTGGCGGAGCTGCGTGAGTACGGTCCCGTCTATGGCAGCTGGGCGGGTGTGGAGGCCGGTAACCGTGACAATAACGCAGCCGTTGGCGTGGAGGAGGATCGTAACCATAGCAGCAGCGGTCACCACAGCAACGGGTAGGGGTGTAAATCACAACCACCATGGCCATTCGATACCGATATCGATGTCTTTGGCCCACGATTCGATTATTTTCGATTACTTAAGAAAGCTCCATGATTTGATTAATTTCGATTCAAATTAAAGTTTCTTTTGTTGCCTTAGAGACTCCTGTGTGAAATGTAAAGGGAATAGATTGCGCTCAGTGATTTCTTCTTTCTTTCCTTTTTCTTCTTAAGCCCGATTCGCACGGGATAAATATTACCTATGGACCCCTGGTAATTCGCAACTACCCCCTGACCTCCGTGATTTTTCGGGGTGCATTCGGACGGGATAAATAAACGTCTGTTATTTACTCAATTCAAAGACATTATAAGGGTGTGTAGACGGCGCGCCTATGTGAAATTATCCCAGTACGTCTGTGTTTCGCCGAAAAACAGTTGGTAATTCGCGGCGGAATTATTACCTCTCAAATCGCGGACATGGCACATTCGCAAAGGACTAAGAACTCAGACATTCTCCGTAATTATTCCGAATTACCCGGGGTCCATAGGTAATTCAAGTCCTGTCCGAATCAGGCTTTATTCACACATTGCCGGGTCAGACAGACGTTCTGGCTGCTAGAGCTTTCATCAGTGTTGCACTCTCTGTCTTTTCTTGGACTTTTTTTAAAATCAACAACCTCCTTGTCCCCTGTTGCATTAGAGATGGCACAGCAAGCATTTGTGAAATGTTAAAATAAACGAATGAAATATCTGCATGCATATTATTTAAGGAATATCGTTATTACAGTCAGTAGTATCATTACTGCGTGTGCAAAAAAAAGGCGATTACTATCGATTAATCGATTATCTTGTGGACAAATCGATTCATTCAGTGGTTCCAAACTGGAAACAATATTTAGCAATATTAATGGACAAAAAATGTGTTTTTTCCATTAATAGGTTGTCCGCTAATAGTGCTAGAAATCCATTGCTAGGCTAAGACTATGGTGACAGGGGTCACGAAAATGTTCTTAAATTCAAAAGAGGATCCCCGCTGGAAAAGTTTGAGAACCGCTGGATTAACTGAATCTCCAGCTGTAGGATCAATGCATCGAAACGATGATTATTTTACACCCCTAGTGATGGGCGTGGTCTGTGTTTTGATTTGCTGTCTGTGTTTACTTAGCAACGGGCTTCAGGCACCACTGGAGGGCGTGGCAGGGGGAGTGGCCTCTGTTGCCGCGGCAATGGAAGAGTTAACGGAAGACATGAGCCAAGACTTCCTGCCAGTGCTGAGGGAATACGTACTCTACATAGACAGCATGAAGGTAACACACACACACACACACACACACACTCACACACTCCAGTGCTGAGGGAATACGTACTCTACATGGACAGCATGAAGGTAACACACACACACACACACACACACACACACACACACACACACACACACACACTCCAGTGCTGAGGGAATATGTACTCTACATGGACAGCATGAAGGTAACACACACACACACACACACACACACACTCCAGTGCTGAGGGAATACGTACTCTACATAGACAGCATGAAGGTAACACACACACACACACACACACACACACACACACACACACACACACACACACACACACTCCAGTGCTGAGGGAATACGTACTGTACATCGACAGCATGAAGGTAACACACACACACACACACACACACACACACACACTCCAGTGCTGAGGGAATACGTACTGTACATCGACAGCATGAAGGTCACACACACAGACACACACACAGACACACACACAGACACACACACAGACACACACACAGACACACACACAGACACACACACAGACACACACACAGACACACACACAGACACACACACACACACA
Organism: Engraulis encrasicolus; assembly: GCF_034702125.1. Classification (NCBI taxonomy): domain Eukaryota; kingdom Metazoa; phylum Chordata; class Actinopteri; order Clupeiformes; family Engraulidae; genus Engraulis; species Engraulis encrasicolus. The sequence goes on from NC_085867.1 coordinate 45,193,755, forward strand.
CACACACACACACACACACTCCAGTGCTGAGGGAATACGTACTGTACATAGACAGCATGAAGGTCACACACACACACACACCACACACCACACACACACACACACACCACACACTCACACACTCCAGTGCTGAGGGAATACGTACTCTACATAGACAGCATGAAGGTAACACACACACACACACACACACACACACACACACACACACACACACACACACACACACACACACACACACACACACACACACACACACACACACTCCAGTGCTGAGGGAATATGTACTCTACATGGACAGCATGAAGGTAACACACACACACACACACACACACACACACACACACACTCCAGTGCTGAGGGAATACGTACTGTACATCGACAGCATGAAGGTAACACACACACACACACACACACACACACACACACACACACACACACACACACACTCACTCCAGTGCTGAAGGAATACGTACTGTACATAGATAGCATGAAGGACACACACACACACACACACACACACACACACACACACACACACACACACACACACACACACACTCCAGTGCTGAGGGAATACGTACTGTACATCGACAGCATGAAGGTCACACACACACACACACACACACACACACACACACACACACACACACACACACACACACACACACACACACACACACACACACACACACACACACACACACACTCCAGTGCTGAGGGAATACGTACTGTACATAGACAGCATGAAGGTCACACACACACACACACACACACACCACACACCACACACTCCAGTGCTGAGGGAATACATACTGTACATAGACAGCATGAAGGTCACACACACACACACACACACACACACACACACACACACACACACACACACACACACACACTCCAGTGCTGTCCTTTACACACCCCCACACCAAATTATTGGATAAGATTTTACACACACAGAACAAACTATTGGATGTGATTTTAACCTGGTTGCTTACGTTATGATTTTACCTGGTCGCTATGGCTATATTAAAATGCTAACTAGTGGTGGCCTTTTATAAGAACTAAAGGGAGAAAATACGTTATTTTTTGACACAAAACATCCGCTAAACATCCGCTAAACGTTTTTTTTTTTTAATTACTTAAACCCCAGATGTTTTGAAGCAAACAATCCACCTGCACGTTATGAGCGGTAGCGTATCGTAATTAATAAATTAAAACAACATGTTTGTTTCTCTTTCAAGATGCTAACTAACCTATGGCTTTATTTCTGAAGCTCTCTGCACAACCACCGACAGCCAATCAGATAAGAGATACAGGTCGCCATGGCGTCAGATAAGATGTATAGGTTGTCATGGTGTCTGAGATTTCACAGCAGTAATAAAACGCAATGCTGTGGAGCGATAATCAGAGTCCAGCAATGACACACACACACACACACACACACACACACACACACACACACACACACACACACACACACACACACACACACACACACACACACACACACACACACACACACACACACGGTGCAGTAATAAAACCTAATGAGGGCTGCAACTAACCGTTATTTTAATAGTTGACTAATCTATAGATCCAGTCACGATTAGTCACGAAAAAAAAGACTCCAACCTTCGACAAACCTTCCATGTCTAGTAAATTCTTACAGCTCACAATGAGCTCTAAATCATGATAGTAGCTTATATACTCCAAGATACAACGTCCAATTCATACGTGCTAGGCAATTTTAGGTTTCAATAAAGTAATTGAAGCATTAGTTAAGTACGAAAGCATTGAAATAAGTGACAAGATAAGATAACAATGAACATTCTTGTCGACAATTTTTATAATCGATTAGTCAAGATTACTCGACTAATAGTTGCAGCCCTAAGCCTACTGCATTAAAGTGATAATCAGAGTCCAGTGATTGCTGCACACCTTCGTCCTGCAATATAATTGCAACCCCAAATGTAGCCTGTCACAATGAAGGAGTTTCATTTCATTATTAATATTAGATGTATAGACTAGAATATCTTTTTTTTACGTCAGGGCAACACGGATGTACAGACTAGAATATATTTTTCACATTGCATCAGGGCAGCATAGATGTACAGACTAGAACAGGGGTTCCCAACCTTTTTCAACTTGGGGCCCACTCAAAATTGTCAAAAATGTTCGGGGCCCACCTCTGACCCAATTAAGAATAAAACTCAAATCAACAGCAACACACACCAAAATATGATAATTATTTTTGGAAAATGATTTCAAGGCCCACTTTGAATACCTTCAGGGCCCACCAGTGGGCCCCGGCCCATAGGTTGGGAACCACTGGACTAGAATATCTTTGTTCCGCAGGTTAAATACTGTTTCTAGTAGATAAAGCAGCAGGTTTTCGTGTGTAAGACTTAAGTTTATTAGAGGTGTAATAGTCACGGGAGAGCGTTGTTCTGTCTTGTAAACTGTGTCCTGTTCTAAGCTGCTGTTCTGTGTTCTGGGTTCTAAGCTGCTGTTCTGTGTTCTGGGTTCTAAGCTGCTGTTCTGTGTTCCGTGTTCTAAGCTGCTGTTCTGTGTTCCGTGTTCTAAGCTGCTGTTCTGTGTTCCGGGTTCTAAGCTGCTGTTCTGTGTTCCGTGTTCTAAGCTGCTGTTCTGCCTTCTGAACTGCTATTCCATGTTCTAAGCTGTGTTTCCGTGTTTTGTTGTTCTCTTTCAGAACGTTCTAAAGAAGCGTGACCAGGTGCAGGCGGAGTATGAGGCCAAACTGGAGGCGGCGGCTCTACGCAGAGAAGAGAGGACAACGGTACAGGCACGTGTGTGTGTGTGTGTGTGTGTGTGTATGTGTGTATGTCTGTGTGTGTGTTTGACCTGTGTCTGTCTGTGTGACCTGTGTGTGTATGTTTCACCTATGTGGTGTATGGGTGTGTGTAAGCTGTGTGTGTGTTTCACCTATGTGGCGTGTGTGTTTGACCTGTGTTAGTGTGTGAGGGGAGTGTATATTTGACCTGTGTGGTACGTGTGTGTGTGGGGGGGGGTGTTTGTTTGACCTGTGTGGTGTGTATGTGGGTGTGTTTGACCTATATGGTGTGCGTGTGTATGAACGTATGTGTGTGTGTGATCTTGGCACCCCTTCATTTTATTTACAAAATGTGCAATATATCCAGAAATAAATGGAAATATAAACAACTTTTACCAACATGATCTTTAAATTGAAGGTCCAAAGATATTTAGAATAGCGAAGTATTTTTTTCCAAATGCATTTTGTAATTTTAAGCAAAAAAAGGGCATGTCCATGAATATTGGCACCCCTCCTTAACGGGTTGGTTTCACACCATTAGACAGCAATAGCAGCCTCCAAAGGTTTTGGCATTCGTCTACAAGCTTCTTGCACTTCTCTGGTGGCATTTGGATGTGTGCATTTGGATGCTTTGGGATTTTGTCTTACACATTTTCCTGTAAATGATGATACCTGTGATGCCTGTCATGATACCTGTGATATGGACAAAGCCTCCAGTACCTAATGCATCGATGGGGTGACATAATATTATGGATCTGACACCATGCTTGATTTTTGGTAGGGTGTCCTTGTCCTTAAAGACTTTCTTGCAGAATATGCAAACATGCTCTTTGTGTGCATCACTGAAAAGCTGTACTATTGCTTCATATGACTTTAAAACATTCTTAAAAGCTTTCCCTGTATTCTCTTATACAGACTTCAAGTGTTCCCATTTATGACTTTCATGAAGCAATGTGGTCTGACTTTGCCTCCAACCAAAAACCAATACTTTGAACTGTTTTTGGTAGTTTTTTTCAATAAGCACCACAAGTTAAACACTACACAAAGTTGACCTTCAGGTGTGTAGATGTTAGACCCTGTGGTTTGTCATTATTTGCACCGACTTCCACAGACTTCTATCATAATTTCTTCCCTTACCCCCACATCCAAGGATATTCTTTACAGCTCTACGTTTGGCAGATTTCTGAATAACACAACACAGTGTTGGAAATGGTATACCAGGGTCTTTTGAGATGACCTTTTATTATTTGGAGGTCTTGTTTTTGCTAATAACAGCATTTCTGGTGTCCTCAGGCAGCTCCTCTGTCTTCACATTTGTCAAAGATGCACAAGATGTAAGAGGTGGCTATTTAAAACATAAATATAAAAATTCCTTGCCTAATTCATGTCCTATGGGCAAAGGCAATTTGACAAAGGTAATTCCCATTTGTTATCTACCATATTTGAGTCAAATTAGGTGTCCACAATGGTATCCAGTAAAGGGTGCCAATACCAGTGATTCCAGGAGCTTTACCTTCTTCAATTTTTTCCCTCTCGTAGTTTAGTATTTAATGCTGTTGATCATTTTTA
>NC_085867.1:45203114-45210614 GCF_034702125.1 Engraulis encrasicolus
ACTTTGGATTTTTTCTTCTTTAAGTTATTTTTTCTTCTTTTTATTTATCCATTCATTGGATTAAAGAAGAAAAAATCCAAAGTCACATATTTTTGGAAAAAAGGTTCGCACACATGTGCCCACCATCCACACATAAAATGAATCTGGACTTGATTGGAAGGACTTGTGACTTGCAAATGAGTGACTTGGGAGTGCGTTACAATATGCGATCTTGCCTCCTCCACTTGTGCTTGTTTCCTCGTACCAGGAAGTAATATGTCATGATGACATCACTGACAACATCATTATATTTCAATATCTTGCAAAAGCTCACTTGTAAAGTCTTTTTCTCATTTGCAATTGGGATGGTGAATGAAAAACAGTCCCTGAAAAGTTGCTGTGGCTAGGCTGACAGCTGGGAAACTTTATCGTTTTCTCCACGGAGGAGGGGCCAGGAGACAAGGCGAGGCCACAAGCACAAGTGGAGGGAGCAAGGTCGCATATTCTAACGCACTCTTGGTCCCATCTCTGACATGCAGGGCTTGACATTGGCACCTGCCAACCAGTCAAATGCTGGTAAAACTTGGCTGTCGCTAGTAGCAATTTTAGTCTCACTAGCCACTTTGACAGGTTTTTTTTTCTTTGTGGTGAGAAATGACATTAGCTGTATCAATTAGCTGTTAATATTGAAATGCAAGAATATTCTAAAGGAAAAGAAACTGACAACAGAACTGGCTAGCAGAAAGGCTAAATGACTCGGGGAAAACCACTAGCCACAGTGGCCGATGAGCAAAAAAGTTAACCTCAAGCCCTGCTGACATGCTCTACTGTTGCACATGAATGACAAGCGTACTGAGTAGAGGTGCACCGAAAATTTGGGGCCGAAACCGAAAGCGATTAATATTTAATCACTTGGCCGAATTCCGAAACCGAATATTATAATTCAGTCAAAAGTTATCAAAAGTTAGGTTTTTCACCATTTTTAAATATTGGTTAAATCTACGGTTTACAATAAATGTTTTGACATGTTTTTGAAAGAAAATAAATGTGTATTTGAAGTCTTCAAATGTTAGAGTACAACTGAAATTAGTTTAATTAATGCCCATTTTCAATTCATTTTATATTCGGCCACTCAATTGGCTTTTGGACGAAAACCGAAAGTGTCTTTTTTTGCGTTTTCGGCAATAATTTCTGTGGCCAAATTTTCGGTGCACCTCTAGTACTGAGGTGGGCATGGAAAGAAAGAGACAGACTGGCATCACGCAAAGGCGTAATTATTTCTCTGCAGTGCATTCCGCGTTGTGGTGGTGCACGACTTTTCATGTTGAGCCATGCTCCGCAACGCTGCAGAAAAGCAATTCTCTCACGTGACCAGGTTTGCACGAGGCAAGTTAGTTTTCCCGCCGTTTACGGGGAATTTCTGTTGCCTGTGGCAAATTTCTGTTGCTTAACGCGAAAATGTTGAGCTGTGCCCTGACCAAAACCATTCCTAACCCTAGCCTGTCAGTAAAGCAACATTTCTACCGCTTTACTTTAGCCAAGAACAGCAAAACTAGTGAGGGAAATTGTGCCCTGACCAAAACCGTCCTTAACCCTAACCTGTCAGTAAAGCACAGTCAAATTGGCGTAACCCCTGACAACGATCTCCGCATCATTTCCCTTCTCTCAGTTTCCTGTTGTTGTTTTTGTTTTCCATGGCTGTTGGAGCGGTTGCCACTTCAGACTCTGTCAGTGTTCATTTGCAGAAATGTTTAAGGTGATACTGTCCCATTTTTTTAAAAATAAGCTCATATTACACCTTCCCTTGAATTAAATTACTGGGTTTTACCTTTCTCCTGTACTTCCTGCCGTTCTCTGAGTACGGCAGTGCAAATTTGACCTCCCAGCTAGCAGTCAAGAGTCCTATGAGACTAGCTAGTCGCCAGTTGCCTTTCGATACCCTTAAATTGATTAGAATTCAGGAAATTGCATCTTAAAACCACAACATTTTCTGGGGGAGGACCCTCCCACCCCTTCCCGCGACTTATTGAAAGGTGCTGGAAAACTGAAAATTTGGTGCTTGAAAAGTGCTTGATTTTTTTTAATGAAAAAGGTGTGGGAACCCTGAAAATAACAAAAAGACTACATTTAATTTAACAATATATTTCCAAAAATGGGACAGCATCACTTTAAGACTCCCACCAGATGAGTGGGTTCCAGGGGGGTAAAGTGTGACTGAGTCTCCAGGGCCCCATATACCGTATATACTGTAGGGGGCCCACACATGGGGTACATTCCAATATGCGACCTTGTGTCCTCCACTTGTGCTCGTGGCCTCACGTTTTGCTGATGCCCCGCCTCCGCGGAGAAAATAATTAAGTTTCCCCGCTGTCCGCCTAGCCACAACAATTTTTGGGGGGACTGTTCTTCATTCACCATTCAGTCTGCAAATGAGAAAATGACTTTGCAATTCAGCTTTTGCAAGATATTGAAATATAATGCTGTTGTCAGTGATGTCATCATGACATAATACTTCCTGGTATGATGAGGCCACAAGCACAAGTGGGGGACGCAAGTCTGCATATTGGAATGCACGGTCCGATTCATGAAGATGTTAGGAGTTTGGTTGCAAAATGGTGTATCCACCATTTTTGACTGCATTTGGAAATGACTGTTCAGAAGTCACCTAAAGGCAGAAAACCAGAAGGCCCCATAACCCCACACAGCTCTAGGGCCTGTAACCAATAGCCTGTATTATCTGTAAGTCGCTCTGGATGAGAAAGAGTCATAGAAATGTAATGTAATGTTAAAAAAGAAGAAAGTCTCCTGGCCATTGCTAAGTTGCTGCAGGTTTTCAATACTTGAGAGCAATTTGTTTTTCTCTCAGGATTTACAGTCAATGCTCCTGATAGGTGATTAGCTGCAATATGAGTTTGATATGACGCAGAGGTGTGTGATGGTTTGCTGTTATGTTACTGGTCGGGCCCGTGTCAGATCCAATTGGCTGCATGTATGTGACCCCGTGAACCGAAACGAGTTGGACACCCCTGCTGTACATGGAAGCCAATGGAGTCTTCAATATCCCCAAATACAACACGAGAAGAGAAGAAGACTCATTTGCTCATGTGTCATTTTATTCGATACAGCCTTATATCGTCCTCTCCAGAAATATTCAGCTTTTGTTAACCTTTTGGTGCAGGTGCTGATTAAGTTGCAATGGCATTACAGTCTGAAGAAACAGATGAAGACGTTGTCACCATCTTGATAACAACAAGCTACAGTTTAATAGAAGCCCTGCATGAAAGGGTTAATTACCTTTTTCAGTAGCACAAGGTAATTATGTAATGGAAAATTAGACTGCATTTCATATTAATGGGGGGTAAAAGATTTTAAAAAAAAAACATACTGTAGGAATGGCTGCCAGAGATCATTTCCCTGATGGGCTGTGAAGATGAGGCCCTCTGGTGGTCATTAATGGGAGGTTACACAGGGTTGTGTGGAGCACCAGTTAACATGCCAGGTCACGATGCACAAACGCCAGACGGTTCAAGTCGGCCTGTAATCCAAACACAGTAGCAATGATGCCACGTTGAAAATATTGATGACATAACTCTGTCAGTTGATTTGGGAGAAGCCTATGGAGTAAAGTAGTCAGTTGACTTGGGAGTAAGTCAGTTGATATGAATTGGAGTCTTGATATCAGTTGGCTTGATTTGAAGTAAACCAGTCAGTTGATTTTGGAGCGTCTTTTGAAGTAAACCAGTCAGTTGATTTGGGAGCGTAGCCTATTTTAAAATAGCCCGGTCAGTTGATTTGGGAGCGTCTTTTGAAGTAGACCAGTCAGTTGATTTGGGAGTGTCTTTTGAAGTAAACCAGTCAGTTGGCATGAACTGGAGTCGTTGATGTCAGTTGATTTGGGGGCGTCTTTTGAAGTAGACCAGTCAGTTGGCATGAACTGGAGTCGTTGATGTCAGTTGATTTGGGGGCGTCTTTTCTGTTTACATAATCTGATCGTATGAAGATGCAGCCAGTCAAGAGATCCATTAAACAGCTTCTGCTTTTTCTATTGCAAACGGATATTTGTAAGCCAAATAAACTCTTCTCTTTTCTTTCACTGTTTCCATTTTGGTGTGAAATGTTAACTGTTAACAAAAAGTTTGTATAATTTGGTGTAAAAAATAAGAGGTTTGCCAAAAACCATGTACAGCTGTTTTGATGATTTTACCTAAAATTATTTTAAATATAATACTGGACCAATAAAGGCGAATGTACAACAGGCCAACTTGTCTATGTATTTCATTTGAGATTATATAGTTACTATGCTTTTTTAAATCTAAATAGGGTAAAACATTTTGTTGCATTTTTAGTACAGGCAGAGTTTGAAGTTGGTGAAGCTATATTGGTTTACAAATACAAAAATAAACAAAAGCAGTTTTGAAGTTTAATTTCAGTTTTTATCTTTTTCTCAGTACAAAGTGCCTGGGAGTTACAGCAAATTATCAATTTGTATCGAATCGCACTGAATATTTTTCATGAATCATCCCTGAATCGAATTGTAGCATGTGTATGGAATCGGATCGCTTTGTGAGTATAAGATTCATACCCCTATAAACTGGTATCTTTAGTATAGAATCTCATTTATTTCTTTATCCTGTCAAGGTAGTCAGGTTTTCCCAACCCCAGTTTATGAAGTTAACAAGGAGGGATTACTGCACGGACCTACCGGGCCCAGGCCCAGGGGCCCAAGAGTCAAGGGGGCCCTGAGGCCCGAAGTTCTATATTTCATTTTTCATATGATAAAGTGATGTATCATAATATCATACTTTTAACAACAACTCTATTGTCACATTTTCTCAAGGGGAGCAGTGCAGAGGCACGGTACCTTTCTCAGGGTCATGGAGGAGGATGGGGGACAGTAGAGTACAGTGGAGGAGGATGGGGAACAGTAGAGTACCGCGGAGGAGGATGGGGGGCAGTAGAGTACCGTGGAGGAGGATGGGGGGCAGTAGAGTACCGTGGAGGAGGATTGGGGAGAGTAGAGTATTGTGGAATAGGATGGGGGAGAGTAGAATACCGTGGAGGAGGATGGGGGAGAGTAGAGTACCGCGGAGGAGGATGGGGGACAGTAGAGTACCGTGGAGGAGGATGGGGGAGAGTAGAGTACCGTGGAGGAGGATGGGGGAGAGTAGAGTACCGTGGAGGAGGATGGAGGACAGTAGAGTACCGTGGAGGAGGATGGGGGAGAGTAGAGTATTGTGGAATAGGATGGGGGAGAGTAGAATACCGTGGAGGAGGATGGAGGACAGTAGAGTACCGTGGAGGAGGATGGAGGAGAGTAGAGTATTGTGGAATAGGATGGGGGAGAGTAGAATACAGTGGAGGAGGATGGGGGACAGTAGAGTACCGTGGAGGAGGATGGAGGACAGTAGTGTACCATGCTCAGGCTACCTCAGTCATGGAGGAGGATGGGGGAGAGCATTGGTTAATTACGCCGCCTACCAACCTGGAAGGCCGGGAGTCGAACCAGTAACCTTTGGGCTACAAGTCTGGCGCCCTAACTGCTTACCCATGACTGCCTTGAGGCAGAGTGTACACGTGTCCCAGTCCAGTGTCCTTCGTGACAGATGACAGTTTCCCACAACACCCACGGCTGCTAAAAACATTATCTGAGAATGATACAGAATGCCATGCACAAACACAGACCACCGGCTTCAACTCCTACGGTACAGTGTGCCATACAGGCAGGTCATGTGAGGTCGTGCAGGTTAGGTAGGTACCGAGTCACATAGTGCCGTTCATTGGGCCACCTAGCGCTCTCTCATATACAGTAATATTCCGTGCTTAATTTGAGGGGGAACAAGGGGGAGCTAGCTCCGGAACCTCAAACGAGAGATCCGGAACCTTGGATGGAACCTTAGGGAAAGACATCACAGATCCCCCCTCCTGGGGGAGCCACCCATCCTCTGCGCTCCAGGACCTCCCACTTGACAAATTAAGCACTGAGTAATAACTAATAATCATGGGCAACCTAGTTCTCTCTCTCTCTCTCTCTCTCTCTCTCTCTCTCTCTCTCTCTCTCATTGGGCCACCTAGTTCTTTCTCTCTCTCTCTCTCTCTCCCTCTCATTCGGCCACCTAATCTCTCTCTCTCCCTCCCCTCTCTCTCCCTCTGGGGGATGAGGAGGTGGATGAGGAGGTGCATTGGCCACCTAGCTCCCTCTCTAGCTCCCTCTCTCCCTCCCTCTGGTGGATAGGAGATGCGATGGCGGAGGGGGAGCAGGAGGGAGTTCCAGAGTATAGGGCCAGCCACACCCAATAATAATAATAGTAATAATAACAATAATAATAATAACTAGAAGCACTCAGAGAGCGCAGACCTCCGCCAAGGAAGCTGCTTGATAGACAGGGCTGGACTGCTCATCTCGGGTGGGCCGACAGTCCCAAAGGGCCAACACTGCTGTTTGGTTTTATTTGTATTTTTTCCTTATAGGGACTGGCCAGAGAGGGCGGTCCATTAATCCATTTTCAGTATAGGCAGTGGGCTGTGAAGCGGGTTATGGTATGAAAACGGCCGGGTTGTGTTTATGAGGGGCCATTTTAAGACAAAAGGCCCGGGATTTTTTTAGGGCTCAGTCCAGCCCTGTTGATAGAACATTTGACTATGTTACACCCTAAAGGTCAGATTAGACTTCTGCAACTGCGCTCGTCAAAACTCGCGTGGGAGTGGCCACGAAACAACATTGTATTCATGCATCTGCGAGTTCTGCGAGGTCCGAGGTCTCGTCGCGAGCCACATTTGAAATTGCGCGATTAGGCTACTTTCACTACATTGTAAGCACTGCGGTCATTATTAAGCAATGTTGCTTTCTATCGCGGTTAGCTAGGTATTTTCACACAAATTGCAAAGGCAATGCACTGGTATCATTATTTGACATGCCCAGTCTGTTTTCACGAGCAGAAAATGCAAGCATGTAAAGACAGTTGATTCTGCCGATGTGTGTTTACATTCGGTGGAGAAACGGTAGTAAAACCGCGGGCATTGTGCCACGAGTGTTCAACTGATGCATTGTTTGTTACTTAGCTTGTAGCTTCGTGTATTTACACACATTTACACACAAGGCATTAATAACGTTTTTAGCAGAATACAGCTCTGCTGTCGCAAACTACTGGCATTGCGCTGCCACAAGAACAGAACAAGGAAGTAGCGAGACGACCAATCATAGTGCCTTTTTGTCTGCGTACTCCGCGTCCGTCCGACGGATAGTTAGAATTTTTTCGAGGCGCTCGACGACGGGCGCAGAGCCTCTGAGAGGGGGGCGTGGACTCGCATAGACAGAAAACGGACGGACGCAGATTCTATGCGTCCGAAGCATAAATCTAGCTTAAGTCTTTCAGCCTTCTTTTTGAGGAGTCCCCGCAATTACATTTCTTGCCACTAGGGGCATCTAGATATATACAGTAGGCCAGCAATGGTGAAGAATCTTTTTAAAAAGTCCTGGTTCCGGTTCGTGGTCCGGATCACCACCAGAATTTAATCACTTGT
>NC_085867.1:45213114-45260614 GCF_034702125.1 Engraulis encrasicolus
GTGAAGATATTGGAGGCTGAAAACACAGAAATGCGGGAGAGACTGGTGGCCAGTGAGACCAAGGTAGGCCATTAGTACTTCAAATGTCCCAAACAAAATGTCCCTGTCATTGATCCAAATAAAATGCTTCTTGTTTTAGATACGTTTATTTAGGACATGTTTGTTCTGTTTCACCAAGGTGGCGGCTCTGGAGAGGGAGAACGCTGACCAACAGACAGAGCTGACAGCTGTGAAGACGGACGTGATGAACATGAAGATGGAGAATGCAGCTGTTCAAGAAAGTCTGGTGACCAGCGAGGCCAAGGTGGCGGCTCTGGAGAGGATGACTTCAGACCAGCAGACGGAGCTGGCAGCTGTGAAGGAGAGACTGGTGACCAGCGAGACCAAGGTTTACTTGATTATTTGTTTATTTGTGACCAGCGAGACCAAGGTTTATTTGATTATTTGTTTATTTGTTTACAGGTGACCAGCGAGACTAAGGTTTATTTGATTATTTGTTTATTTTTTTTATCTCCATTGGTAGGTAAGTACATTTAGGGTTTAACCCCAAAAAAATTGATACAAAAGGTTTTTTAATGGATTCTATTACTATTGGACCTGCTAAATGACATACTAAAAAAATAAAAAAAATCTGACTTTGGGAAATTAGTTTTTCCAACATAGCTGCCATAGGCTTATTGGGTCAAGAGACACTCCAGGTGAATAGGCCAAAAAATTTAGCTTGCCGATATCACCATGAAACTTAATCCGGTGATTACTCACATATTTGTGAGAAAAAAATGTATTGCAAGTTTTCTGAAATGTTATGTTTTAATATGGTAATTGGACTATATCTAATTAAATATGCATTAAATTTCAAAATGCAAAAACTCAAAATCTGAAAAAGCCAAGCTCAAAATGACTCTTTTATTTTGTTTCTAGTAAGCCAGAAGATATCTTCAGAAGAGATTATGGACATCTCTTTTTGTTTTGTAGTAAATCTAAAAATCTTTGTGCAGACTCACCAGCTAGTTTTTTTTTCAAAACATGATTATTAAACATCTCTCTCAGATAAATAACTGAGTTTTATGTTTCTCAAGTTCTTCCAGACATTCTTTGAGTCTGGTGGTATCATTCTATCATGTATCAAGGGCAAGGTCAGCTGTCCTCAAATCATAGCCTCTCCACAGAGGTGTCCTAAGGGCTGGTGCTGGGACTCCTATTTGCCATGTACACCACATCACTGGGCCATGTTATCTGTTCTCACAGCTTCTCATACTACTGTTACACCGATGAAGCACAGTTACTTTGTGCCAGATGACTCCACGGTCACACACATTTCCGCTTGCCTCTCTGAACTATCCACAAGTATGAAGGAATGCAACCTTCAGTTGAGCCTCGCCCAAATGCACTGCTGGTGATCCCAGCCAAAGATTTAAGGTTGCCATGATATCGAACTCAATATGGATTCTGCTACTGTTGCCTCAAATAAGGCCACAAGAAATCTAAGTGTCATTGTTGATGACCATCTATCATTCTTTGACCACATCAGTTTCCCAGTACTACAAATGTCCCTGTCGTTGCAGAGTATTATAGATATGGGTGTTAGACGTTTTACAGAATCTGCTATATTGTGGGGTTTTAACATTTAAAATTGCCCATCCCAGACAGCAATTAGATTTGGGCCGGGTCCGTTTTCAAGTCAGCAGATCCGCATAGCAGTCACAGTCATTTTGCCGATCAGCGGCAGCTCCGATCCGGACCAGTAGTTTGACAGTCAGTTTTGAAGGCTCCTGGCGGAGGCGGGCCAGATAAGCAATCCGGACGCGCCATAATAAAATAATTCAGTCCGATTTGAAGGCGCGTGGCGGGTGCGGGCCACATAAAGCAATCCGGACGCGCCAAAACTGAATTTGTTCCCCAACTGTCACTTTGGAACCCTCAGAGAGAGAGAGACCGTTCTTCAGTTTACCTCAGCTGAACTCAACTATCCGCCTGTGTCGCGTCTCGTCCAACACTGCACTGTCGTGACTTGATCATTCAATGATGGTAAGTAATTATTTAACTTAATACTATGGTAGAAGTAAAATACACTCACACGCCGTCGCCACTACTATTTCAGCGTTTTAGTCCAGTGAGTTAATTCCTCTGTTGTGTCGTGAAATGGCTTGGCCGAGCACTGAATCATAACACCGCAGCATCGCGCTAACTTGCTGCTGTCTTTGTGGCTGGCGGGCTGTGGCATCATAAGCTTTTGATGAACCCACTCAAAATGTGTCATGATCGGGCTATTTGAGTCCATTTTAGCGGCATTAGCAGTAATGGTGATAATCTTTTATGAAGCTAACATCCCAAACATACCCTATCAACACGGGACAGAAACAAAGGTCGACTAGCACTACTACCGGTAGTTCTGTAACTAGGACCGCTGTGATTTGTATAACATTCGCCAAAAAAGCTAGGTATAGGTGCGAGTGTGATGTACATGATGTGTTCGATTATTTTCAATCAATTTCTGATGGCTTAATAATCACCGTATCCATGTTGTGCCGCCGACAGCAAACATTCTGTGTTGTGCTATTAGCTCACTTTGAGCTGAATTCATTTGACATCACACAGTTTGTAACTCCTTGATTGTTGTAGCCCATTTACACAAATCCTACATGGTCGTATTGTTAGTTTAATAACTGCATTGTGATATAGGCTATAACATGGATTAGGCTTCATCAAAATACTGTGAATTAAAGCTCATGCATGCATGTTGTATGCAAAACGTTGAAACTTTTTTTGTCTTTCTTTTCCTCTTTGCTTTGGGTTGGGTAGAATTGTACGGTAGGTTCAGCCATTCCTTGATCGACCTGACACCAGCATTAGGCCTACTCGATGTGTATGAAGCAAGCTGCCTCTGCATCAAGTGAGGGAAGAAGCCGCCACTGAAACGCTTTTTGGACTGTCATTTGAAGGTATGAGCCGAGAGTTGTAAACATGAATGCCAATTGTACTAGGCCTATATATTTTCACAGTGAAATCCCAATAACTATTATTCATAATTATTTATTCTTTTTCTGCTACAGGACACAAATGAAAGGACAGGAATTCTGCTCTGCGGCGTTGGTCTCACTATTTATTCAAGAAGCCCTTGGACACCACCAGAATGTATGAAGTAAGTTGTTTTTATGTTATGCATTAAAGCCCATGCATGCTGGCACCCCCCCCCCCTCTCTCTCTCTCACTCACACACACACACTTGTTGTACTGCACTCAATAAGAGCTTGCCTGATGCTGTTGTTTGGTGGCCTGAATGTGCATAGAATACCTACTGTCTACTTGAATAGGTTTATTGTATGTTCTATGTATTTCTATGACAAACTTTCAACCTTTTTGTGTTTCTTTTTCTTTTTGCTTTGGGTAGAATTGCAAACAGTAGGCACAGTCATTCCTTGATCGACCTGGCATCAACATCGCTCGATGTGTATGAAGCTGCAAGTGAGAGAAGAAGCCGCCACTGAACACCTTTTTGGACTGTCATGTGAGTGTATGAGCTGACAATTTAACTTCTTTAACTGTTGATCCTGCTGAGACATATGTAAGTGGCTTGATAATGTCTCGTTTACACTAATGTATGTCAAGCTGGTCTCAGGCTAACAAGACTACCATGAAATCTTAAAAGTTTTGGACAGACGTCTCAATTTCACCATTGTGTTGTGCCATACTGGACAAGTATTACTTGCTCAGTTTTGACAACCTAATTCTATATTCTGCTGTGCAACTTGTGCACAAAATGATTCACAATTCTGCTCCACCACCTCTGAAAACTTTTATCCATCCTTGCTCTGAACAAATTAGAACAACTAGATCTACCACCAGAGGAAATAGTAGCCTCCCAAGCCGGGTAACAGCATACATTTGCACAATCTGTTTTTGCAGAGCAACTAAATAATGGAATGCCCTTCCCACCCACATAAAAGGCATTACAAACTTTTATTCATTCTCACTTGGAGTGAAGAAATGGCTTTCATGTACCCAGTCTGGTCACCACTAATAGTTTTGCACATACCTGTTTTGACACTGAGCATATGGTAGTTTTTGCATATGACATATTTTAGTGTGTGTGTGTGTGTGTGTGTGTGTGTGTGTGTGTGTGTTATATGTTTTCTTACCTGCCCAGGGAATGCAGATGGAAATTAGCTTTTAGCTATAATGTGGTGCAGGTCATCTTTTTTTTTACTATGTAACTAATGTACTTTGCACATGGTCCCTGATGAAATAAACCAATAAACTAAACTAATTGTAAACATGGATGCCAATTGTACTAAATATTTTCACAGTGAAATCCCAATAACTATTATTCATAATTATTTATTCTTTTTGTGCTGTAGGACTGAAATGAAAGGACAGGACTTCTACTCTGCTGGGTCGGCCTCACTACATATTCAAGAAGCCCTCGGACGTCATCAGAATGTACTAAGTAAGTTGTTTTTATGTTATGCATTAAAGCCCATGCATGCTGGTGTGCACACTCTCTCACTCTCACTTACTCTCTCTCTCTCACACACACACACACACACACACACACACACACACACACACACACACACACACACACACACACACACAGAACTTGCCTGATGCTGTTCTGTGGTGGCCTGAAAAGTGGATGGAATACCTACTGTCTACTTGGCTAGGTTGACTGTATGTTCTGTGTACGGGGTCATGTTCCCACAGCCCATTGGTCCCACAGCTTATTCCTGCTGCTCCATGTTCCCACATTTTTAAGAAATTATTCAAATATACAGTGCACAGCAATAATGAGTATACCCTTGTTGAAAAGTAACATTTTGAACACACAAGTTATTCCCAAAACGCTCATAGAGTAAGTGTAATACAACATCTTTTGAGCTTACATAAGAAAATTAAGGCCAATTGTATAACTTAAATGACATATTTGCCCATTTTTGTGAAATTATGCTGGTGCAAAATTGAGTACACGCCTATCATAGTGTCTGAGAAGGGGCCGTGTTGGCCTGAATTGTCTCGAAATTTAAAGGGATTAAAAGGGAGGTCATTGTTGTGCGTTTTATCTTTGCCTTGCATTTAACTTTTACATTTTGAGTCTGAACCTGGCTATAATTGATGTGTGTGAGATTCGAATGAAATCCTATAGGGAGTATCATGATCTGTTTCAGTAGTTACAGTACATGTTGACAAGCATATTTCTTTTGGTGAAATTCAGCTTCCTACTGTTGATGGCACCCACACAGCCCCAAGCCATGCCACTCCCACTACCATACTTGACTTTCAGCATGAGGCACTTTCCTTTGTACACATCGCTTTTTACCACCACACATGTTTGACACCATCTAAAGCCAATTTGTTTATCTTGATGTCATTAGATCAGAGGACATGGTTCCAGTAACCCATATCCTTAGTTTGTTTGACTCTGATGAGACCATGATAAACAAATTTGCATTTGATGCTGTCAAGCATGTGTGCCATTGACTGAAATGTTAAATACATCATTGCCGTGATTAAGGCGATTACATTTCTAACCAAATATTAAACATTGACATGTTATTTAGAAAGTCGAGAATTTTAACTGATTTGATGTGACAATATGACCCGTTTCTTTTTTTCTGAAGAGAATGGTGATTTCATCACAATCTTCTAATTTTGTGAGTTACTTAATTCATGGTTTCTTGAAGCCAAAAATATGCAAGAATAAACAAATTATTGGCATAGTTTAAAATGTGGGTCGTGAATCTATAATCTATGAAAGTGTAACATTATTGATGGAATTATGGAAATAAATAAACATTTTCATGATATTCTAATTTTTTGGCCAGCACCTGTATGTGTCAGTTCATTCACAATCGTATGTAATTTGTGCCTGCACATACATCTGCATTAAGTCTAACGTTTCCCTTCTGCTTTGTGTGCTTTTTAATATCTTACAGTGTGAAGAGGCAACAAGGGAGAGATGAACGCTATCAAAAATGTGGAGATGGATCTGGCAGCCGACCGCTTTGGCACACACCCAACAAGAAACAAAACAATAAAGAATACTAAAATGCATAATTTGTAAGCAGCTCATTTTTTAAAAACATTGTTTGCTCTTGCTTGAAGGTGCACTGTGTAAAATTGTGGCCAGAGTAGTTATTGCATCTATGGTGCTCATTGAAACTGTGCTGTCTACTGCTAATTTAGATTTTTGCATGAATACCAAAGTGTAGTGAGTTTTGCAGCTAAAATGTCTATTTCTGGAAATTCAAAATGGCGGACCATGGAGAAGATCCCCCTTTTCATGTATGAAAAGTGCAAATTTCCCAGTCATGTTGAATACTTTGGTGGTGGTAAATATCTGTTAAAAAGTTAACATTTGTGAATGGGCATAATGAATTCTGGAAATGAACAACTAAAAATATTCCACGTCCACCTTTAAAGGGGTATGCCACTATTTTGGGGCTTAATACAGTTAAAATCGTTGGCCAGGGTTTATATAGGTGGTAAAGTGTCTTATTTTTCATGTAAGCCGTTGTCTTCTTTTAAGACAAGTTAGAAGAGGAAGCATGTCGCTAAGCTAGTGAAAGTCAATGGATCCGTGTAGCATGTAGCAATGCTACATGGATGCATTGACTTTCACTAGCTTAGCGACATACTCCCTCTTTTAACTTGTCTTAAAGCAAGACAACGCTTCACATGAAAAATAAGACACTTTACCACCTTTATAAACCCCAGCCAACAATTTTAACTGTATTAAGCCCCAAAATAATGGCATATGCCTTTAAATATCCCTTTAATCCGGATCAGGCCCAGATAAGGTCCGGATATGGGCCAGATGAGCCCCAACTGTGTATTACGGATCAGGGCCAGATCATGGTCAGATGCGTATTACCAGATCTGGCCCAGGTCGGGCACAAATTCCAAACATGTGGATCGGACCAGGGCCAGATCCATTCCGGATCCATAATCCGGACCTGTTCCAGCTCAGCGCCATTGTAAAATAAGAAACCGGGCCAGACCAGGATTGCGGACCTGGCCCAAGTGCCTGCCAACATCTGTCACAGATCTGGGCCAGACCCATTTTGCTGTCTGGGATGTTTGTACTGGGGACATGTTTGGGGGTTACACACCGGATGTTGTCTAATAAAGAGTACTTCTATCTGCCGGACACGACGCTCTCCGCCTCTGTTATTATTAACCACATATCTAATGGCACATGGTGTCAGAAGTAAAAATACAAGTCTTCCAGTAATGTTTAGGAAGCAAGGACTTAAACTCCGGACATTACGACGGACAAGTGGAGGATATTAGCCGCTTGGAACTTACTTTCACGGACGTGAACATTCGTCAGGTTAGCGTGTTCAAAGTTAGCATGAGCCTGGCAGGCTAGTGTATCCTCACGAGTCACGGCGGCGCGGGGAAAAAGAAAAAAGAAAGCGCAGCGGCGTTTCGATTTCCCGGAGTTTCGAGGAGCAGAGGAAGAGTCACATTCGCCTGGTGTAGAACAGCAAATGGAAAATCAATCGCCAGCGGCAAACCCTCAACAAGGAGACGGTTCTTCACGCTCGTCAGGGGAGACTCCGGAAAGAGTAGTTCCACCCGCAAGACAGAACAACCAGCCTGAGGGGAGCGTAAGCACACCACAACGCATACACACGATGGCTACTTCTGCTGTACAAATTACACCACCAGACAGCTTTGACTTTTCAAATTCTGCTAATTGGCCAAAGTGGATTAGGAGATTTGAACGCTTTCGCATAGCATCTGGACTCATTGATAAACCAGATGAGTACCAAGTTAATTCTCTCCTGTATACTTTAGGAGACACAGCAGATGACATTCTAAGTGTCTTACCACTGTCTGAAGCAGACAAAAAGAACTTTGACAAAGTGAAAAGTGCTTTTGAGACTCATTTCGTGGGAACACATAATGTGATATATGAAAGAGCAAAATTCAATCTGAGAATGCAGGAGCAGGGAGAAAGTGCAGAATCCTTTATAACGTCTGTGCACACTTTGGCCGAGAACTGTAAATTTGGCACACTCCGAGACGAATTAATAAGAGACCGGATAGTTGTAGGAATCCGGGACAAAAAGCTGTCAGAACGCCTACAGCTAGACTCAACATTGACTCTGAAGTCAGCCATCACAACGGTACGTCAAAACGAAATGGTGAAGAAGCAGCAGTTGCTACTGCATGGCGAAACTTCAGATCACAATGTAGACAGCATACGGTACAAAGGCAAGGGGCCAAGACCTCAAGCAGAAAAAGGGAAATATCCCAGAGAGAAGCCCTCTCAGCTCAGAACAGCGCAGAACAGCCCCCGTGCAGGGGCAGAGAGAGAGTGCAAGTGGTGTGGGGGAACACAATACCACCAATGGAAAGACTGTCCAGCAAGAGATGCAAACTGTCGAAAATGTGAAAAAAGGGGCCACTATGCTGCAGTTTGTCGGTCTTCGAGAGCAGTCCACGCTGTCACGCAGCAACGGTGGCAGGAAGACGATGAGGAATACGAGCTCCTCCTCGGGTCAGTGACAGTCAACACAGTCAGCACTCGCTCAGTGACAGAATGGATGGAAACATTGTCTCTTAATGGAGAACCAGTCACATTCAAATTGGATACTGGCGCGGCGGTGACGGCCATTCCCCAGGAAATCTTCAAAGTGGAGCGTGACGGCCCTCTCACAAAACCCAGCAAAGTCCTGTACGGACCAGGAAATAATGTGCTGGAGGTCCAAGGTTGCTTTAAGAGCACGATGTCAGCGAAGGGCAATAGTGCAGCACAGGAGGTGTACGTCGTGACAGGGCTCTCAAAGCCCTTACTGGGTTTACCAGCAATCGAAGCCTTGCACCTGGTACAAAGAATTGAGGAAGTGAGGGACACTCCGGACGATTACAAGGCTGCATATCCAACAGTGTTCCGTGGCTTGGGATGTCTCAAGGAAAGTTACACCATTGCGTTGGAGGGGGACGCCATTCCGTTTGCTCTCTCTACGCCACGACGAATCCCAATTCCCCTCCGAGGAGAAGTACGAGAGGAGCTTGACCGCATGGAAGCAATGGGAGTCATCTCAAAGGTCACACAACCTACAGACTGGTGTGCGGGGATGGTTGTCATTCCGAAAACAAACGGGAAGATAAGGGTCTGCGTTGATCTCACTCACCTCAACAAATGGGTGAAAAGAGAGCGACACATCCTACCGTCGGTTGACCAGACTCTAGCGCAACTGTCTGGAGCAAAAGTGTTTTCCAAGCTCGATGCCCGGTCGGGCTTCTGGCAAATACCTCTGGCTGAGGAGTCAGCGCTGTTGACAACCTTCATAACTCCCTATGGCAGGTACTGCTTCAACAGACTCCCCTTCGGAATCTCGTCGGCTCCTGAACATTTCCAGCGTCGGATGTCCCAGATGATGGAGTCACAGGAGGGGGTGCTTTGCCACGCTGATGACATTCTTGTTTTTGGAAGAAACAAAGAAGAACATGACAGACGATTACATCAAGTGTTACAGAAAGCGAAGGAGGAAGGGCTGACACTAAACGAAAAGTGTGAGTTTGGGCGTGACAGCATGATCTTTGTTGGACACACAGTGACAGCTGCAGGGATCGAGGCTGACCCCGGGAAGGTGAAAGCCATTACGAACATGCCAGAGCCCAAGAACGTCGCAGATGTACGCAGACTGCTGGGAATGGCCAACTACTTGGCAAAATTTATTCCCGGACTCGCAACAATCACCACACCACTGAAGGAACTGCTCTGCGACAGAAACGAGTGGTGTTGGGGCCTAAGTCAAGTTGAGGCATTCAAACAGTTAAAACTGGCGTTGAGCTCCCCACAAGTGCTGGCCCAGTACTCACCAACGGCAGAGACAAGAGTTGCAGCTGACGCATCCTCTTACGGTATCGGAGCCGTACTCACGCAGAAACAAACCGACGGCACATGGAGGCCTATTACGTACATATCCAGGAGCCTCACGGACACCGAAAAACGTTACGCTCAAATAGAGAAGGAGGCCCTGGCCGCCACCTGGGCCTGTGAGCGCCTCTACTCTTACCTTTTAGGATTAAAGTTCACACTCATTACAGACCACAAACCCCTACTACCGTTGCTGGGATCCAGAGGCCTCGATGAACTTCCTCCACGGATACTACGCTTCCGCCTGAGACTGCTGAGATTCACCTACGAGATCCAGCACGTCCCTGGGAAGTCACTCATCACTGCTGACACGCTATCACGGGCACCCATCAAGGACGCACCCTCTGTTGCAGAGCGGCAACTCGAGAGGGATGTCCAGGTGTTCGTTGACACAGTGCGTGCGGCGCTGCCAGCATCAGAGCCACGTCTGCAGCAAATAGCCGAGGCCCAGCGTGCCGACAAGGCATGTTCCAGCGTAGCCAGGTACTGTCTTCAGGGATGGCCGGAGAAAAGTGAACTGGAGCCGGAGGCTAAACCTTTCTGGTCGGAGAGAGGGAATCTCCACTTGATCAACAATCTGCTGCTGAAAGACGACAGGTTAGTGATTCCTTTATCTCTTCAGAAGGAAACCCTACAGCAGCTCCACAAGGGCCATCAGGGCATCGGTAAGTGCCGTGCACGGGCCATACAGGCAGTGTGGTGGCCAGGACTGTCAAGGCAAATCAAAGACATGGTCATAAACTGTGATCCTTGTCGAATCAACCAGACACCCCACAGAGAGCCGATGCAGTCTACTCCCACTCCAGCTCGTCCATGGCAGAGATTGGGCACAGATCTGTTTACCTGGAAAGAAAACGCTTACCTGTTAATTGTGGATTACTTTTCTAGATACATTGAGGTAGCACGCCTCACAGCCACAACCTCATTGAGCGTTATAGCTGCACTGAAAGAAGCCTTCTCCAGGCATGGCATCCCTGACACTTTGGTATCGGATAACGGGCCGCAATATGTGTCAGAGGTCTTCAAAGACTTTGCCACTGCATACCAGTTTCAGCACGTTACTAGCAGCCCCAGATACCCTCAAGCCAATGGGGAAGCCGAACGTGCAGTAGGCACAGTGAAAAGTCTATGGAAAAAAGGGACTGATCAGTCTGAGGCTCTTCTGGCTTACCGAGCAACACCCTTAGAGCATGGGTACTCCCCAGCCCAACTGCTTATGGGGAGGCATCTCCGGACAACAGTCCCGCAGCCAGAGAAATCACTCGTCCCACGTTGGCCTAACCTGGAGGAGTTCAAGAGGGCTGACAGACAAGGACGTCTTAAACAGGAGGCACGCTTCAACCGGCGTCACTTGGCACGCCCACTGCCATTCCTGTCACAAGGGCAGGAAGTCTGGATTACAACAGACAATATCCCGGGAGCGGTTCTCAGGCAAGCAGAGACCCCAAGATCCGTCCTTGTCCAGACGGACAGGGGTGTCTTCAGACGAAACCGCTTTCACCTGCGTGCAGTAGGAAACCCTCCTGAGACACCACCGGTGCCAGACCCGGGCCCACTGCAGGCAGACACCCAACCGGGCCCACAGCAGACAGACACTCAATCTGTCACCACCACCCGGTCAGGCAGAGTGTCAAGACCCCCAGATAGACTGGACGTATAGGGTATAGATCGGGAGACAGGTACGTTCATCTTCACCTGCAAAAATACAAAAAAAAAAAAAACAAGAAAAAGGTGAAAGCATGGAAAACAAAGTGACAAGCTTGACATGTTGTATGTTTGTATTTTTGTAGACATGTTACATGTTTGCTGTAAAGATGTTTACTGAAGCGTAAGCAGGTACTCAGGTAATGGTACTGGATTTACTTTCATCGGGATGTTAAAAAGAGTTAAAGATGTTAACGTTGTTTACTCTAAAGAGGTGTTCATAGACGTTCACTAAAAGGTACGATTCTAGTAAAGATGATCTACCTTATTCAGGAAGTTAAATGCTTTAGAGAGGTCTTTACTTTTATTTAGGAAGTTAAAAGGAGGAGATGTACTGGGGACATGTTTGGGGGTTACACACCGGATGTTGTCTAATAAAGAGTACTTCTATCTGCCGGACACGACGCTCTCCGCCTCTGTTATTATTAACCACATATCTAATGGCACAATGTTGAGGTCAATAAAGAGGCCATAAGTTTATCCTCAACTTTTAGCCAGTGTAAAGAAGAGTGCATATTATAGGCTATATTTGATAGCCTGATTATCATCGACTTTCAAATCTCTTCGCTGAAGGTGTTGCGTCACTAGGAGGGCACAGCCTGGCTATATGTGAAGCTGGTGTACTGTGGGCATTTGAGAAATAGCCTTGCTGCCTTGTTCTTTACTACCTGAAGTTTGGCTACACGTGTTCTGGAAGCATTGGACCGTACTATGTTACATTACTCCATCTGACTTAGAACCAAGGCACTAATCTGTCAGGATCTGGACTCTGTGTTTTGTTGGACTGTTGTTTCCCTGTGTTTCCCCCCATGCGTCCTGTCCTTGTCTGTGTTGCTGTCCATGTGCTTTTGTTTACATTTTCATCCTGTCACTGCACCCTTGAATTTACATTTCTGGACCCCCCCCCCCCTCATTTTTGCCTCATCTGTCCCTCGAGAGGCCTATGTTCCAAGTTCATTTCAGTTCATCGGTGTCTTTCTGCTCCAGATGTCTTGCACCAGGTGTATTACTGCCCGTTGGATTGCTTGGCCTAAAGTGCAGGGGGGGAAATCCTGGTTTGTGTTCATAGTACGGCCCTTGGATGAATTTGAAGTGGCCCCTCGAATGAAAAAGGTTCCCCACCCCTGTGTTAATAATCATTACTTCTGACCATGTTCCACCTGTCTTGTCCTTGTTTCATTGTTTTTGGTACTTGTCTGTTCACCTGTGTCTTGTTTGCCCTGACCTATCGTGTGATGTCCTCGTTACCCTGTGTATTTAAACCCTGTGTTTCCTGTGTTTCCTGTGTTCACATCCGATTGCTAGTGTTTCTTTTCGCCGGTTATTGTAGTATTTGAAGAGTTCAGATGCAAAACCCTCTGAGTGCCTTTTCAGAAAATAATTGTATTTAATACAAAGCTATCAAAATTGCATTTTTTAAATTGTATGTATTTCATATAACTATTTATATGAATTATCAAGTACATGAATGTAAACCAAACCAACAACGGGTTTCTGCAGGTCTTGGGAGGAAATGGAGTTAGGGGGTTTTGCATCTGAACTCTTCATTTTGTCCCTGTCTGTTAGCAAGTAATGCTCTGCCTGTTTTCCCCCTCGTGGGTATTTTGTATTGTAGTTTTGTTTCGCGTGTGTCTAAAAATAAAGAAAACATTAGCCTGCATTTGGGTTTCTTGTCACCTTAAAACTCTGACATAATCACTCTTTTCATTAATTCTTGTGTGATAAAATTCCTACACCTTCTAAGAAATGCAAGGGTACAACTCCTTTTATTCACTATTTTGTCTATGTGTTTCCACAAAGTCAATCTACTGTCTAAAATTACACACTGTACTTGTTTAATAGGTCTTTTGTTTATAGAGAGCTTAATCACTGGGTCGTCTTTTAAGGAATGATTTGATGCAAATAAATGCTTTCTCTTTTACGTTTATTTAGGACATGTTTGTTCTGTTTCACCAAGGTGGCGGCTCTGGAGAGGGAGAATGCAGAGCAAGAGACAGAGCTGACAGCAGTGAAGGAGAGACTGGTGACCAGCGAGACTAAGGTTAGTTGTTGGATCCTCATGAGCACACTTTGTTCCTGGGGTCCACAATTCAATTAAAAAACAGTTATGTCATTAAAAGTCATAAATGAAGATTAAACAAAATAATCAATACCACAATAGATATAGAAATAGGCTACTGTATTTAGGGCATGTTTGTTCTGTTTCACCAAGGTGGCGGCTCTGGAGAGGCAGAACGAAGCACAGGACGAAAGACTGTCTGCTGGCGAGACTACAGTGGAGGAGCTGAAGACTACAGTGGAGGAGCTGAAGATGAACAACGCAGCACAGACGGCAGAGCTGACAGCAGTGAAGACCAGGCTGGCGGACACTGAGGCTGAGGTGGAGACTCTGAAGAGGACAATAACAGGAGCACCCAAAGTGGCATTCTCAGCAGGACTGGGTAACGGACACATAGAGGCTGTAAACGGTGACTTGGATCTGATTTTCAGTAATATTATTACAAATGTGGGAGAGGGCTACAGTAATCTGACAGGTTTCTTCACAGCCCCAGTAAGGGGGGTTTACTACTTTAGGTACTCTGTAATGGAGCACAATAGATCAGGCGGCCTGGCCATCAGCACACTTCTGAATGGGAAGCAGGTCATGCAGAGCGCTGCATATGATGATAACAGAATTCGTATCCATGGTTACAATGGCCTGACTCTGCAGCTGGAGGAGGGAGACACAGTTAACCTGAGACTGGTCAGCGGCTACAGGGTCTATGATGGTGGTAACAGTTTCCACTACACCAACTTCAGTGGCTTCCTACTGTTTCCTCTTTGAAGTGTTTAACACGATGGCAACACCTAAATAAATGGGCCCTACCGTGGCGCTAAAAAGTAAAAATAAATGGTACTGTATGAAAATCATTGATCTAATACATGTACAGTAAATAAATGATTGATCATTGATCTAATAACTCTATGATCTTGTTTTAAGTGTTTTTAACGGTTTAAGGTTTAGACATTTCTCATGATAAAACTGGATTCATTTAAATTGTAGTCTCTTGTCACAAAAAAAACCCCCGAAATATAGCAGGACATTTGAACTGAACCCTGACCGTGTTTAAAATGTTCTCATTTATTCCATGTTAGTGGTTCAAGTTGATTTGTAAATTCACACCAGATGAATTCCAGTTCTGTGCCCCATATTGCATGTGATCCTATTGATACAGGACATTGTGTGAGAAAGTCAATAAATAATTAAAATATAAACTCCATAAATAATTGAAGTATAAATAAACCATGTCCATACACATGTTGTCTATTCATTCACTTGTCTGCCCAATAAAACTCTCATTTTGTTTTTAATGTTTTGTTGTAATGTGTGGAAGTACAGATAAACTTTTTTTTATAGTAAACACTACCAAAGGTATTCATATTAAGTAGCGGTCAATGTTGTCTAAACTAAACTAAGTCTCATTACTTGTCTTTTGTATATGACTAAACTGAACTTTTTTCGCACACCTCAGCTGGCAGGTGCGTCGGAGATGGCACCATGGGTCACTCAGCAATAGTTTAAAGAAACTCCCGCACACTGACCATTTCGCTGTTCTTTCTTTAATAAACGACGTTTCGGTACTAGACCTTCATCAGGCAATCTCCTGATGATTGCCTGATGAAGGTCTAGTACCGAAACGTCGTTTATTAAAGAAAGAACAGCGAAATGGTCAGTGTGCGGGAGTTTCTTTAAACTAAAGTATATGACTAAACACCAAAATAAATATGTCTCAGCTATGACTTATGACTACGAAAACAAGTTAATAATCATCAGAATACATTTAAAAGTACTGTGTGTACATAATGGCAAATAAACACTTAGCCTACATCTCCCTCCCTCTGCCCCCCTCTCTGTCTCTCTCCCTGCCCTCTCTCTCCCTACCCCTGCGTGCTTTCTCCATCTCCCTCCTCTCTTCCTAACCCCCAACGGGTGCTCTCTCTCTTCTCTCTCACTCTCTTCTCTCACGCTCTGTTTATCTCCCTCCCTCACCCCGTGCTCTCTCTCTCTCTCTCTCTCTTTTTTCTGTCTCTCTCTGCCTTCCTCTCCAGAGAATCGTATATGAGAGAGAGATAAGTCAGGCCCGGTATCCACTTTATGTCGGGTGAATGCCCTTTAGGACCACTAGGGGTACGCGAGCACATTGCAGGGGGTACTTGGGAAAATGTAATTTTAACAAATGCATGGAGCATAGTCGCACTGGAATAGAAAAGGCGATATAAAGCATGACTTAGGGAGGGGTACTCGTGGCACATCAAAAAGGCTTAGGGGGTACATAAGACAAAAAAGTTTGGGAAACACTGCTTTAGGAGACCTTTGGAGTCCTGAGGTTGAGAATAAGTCCCCTTAGCACTGTAGATGGCTGTAGCGAACGTCTTGTGCAATGCAAACACTTCAAAAAGAGAAGAAGAAGGAGGGGACAACGCCCCCTTAGGAAACCCAACTTCAGCACATGCTTTTGCATTGGGTGGGCGTGTTTCGATTCCTCTTTATTAAAATTCCACCCTCTTTGCTCGCTCTCCCTTTCTCACTCTCTCTCTCTCTCTCTCCCTCCCTCTCTCTCTCTCTCTCTCTCTCTCTCTCTCTCTCTCTCCCTCCCTCTCTCTCTCCCTCCCCCTACCTCCCTCTCTCTCTCCCTCCCTCTCTCTCTCCCTTCCTCTCCCTCCCTCGCTCTCTGTCAGTCATTGGGTCACTCTATCCCTGGGTCCCCTCAAAAGACACAGATTTTGTGTTATAAATGAAATGTCTAAACTTGTTTCACTAAAATTGAATGCTTTTGTGTGTGTGTCATAATCAAAAAAATATATAATTGTAGCTGGCACAACAGGGCCTTTCCCACGGTGACAGCCACGTGTGTCTGATACTGGCTACACCCACCACCTTGACTAACGAAACACTGTACACACACATCTCTCCCTCCTTCTCTCTCTCTCTCTCTCTCTCTCTCTCTCTCTCTCTCTCTCTCTCTCTCTCTTTCTCATTTGCCCACTCTTTCCCTGTGTCTGGTTTAATGCAATGTAATGTAATGTAATATATAGTACAAGGCTCTCCCTAAGAGGCGCTCTCTCTCTCTCCCCCCCCCTCCCCTCTCTCTCTCTCTCATTGGGCCACTCTATCTCTGTGTTTGTGTGTCTGGTTGAAACTGATATGACAAGGTGACAACAGTAGTCCATAGACAGACACAATACAATATCATACATCTCAGACACTATACCAGACATGGGCAAACTAAGGCCCCGGGGGCCATTTCATGTGGCCCCCAGAGCCTTTACAAAAAGACAACTTTTAAATCCAAATTCACACAGTTACTTAACATTCTTAAAATGCTACCTAAAACAAGAGTCCTGCGAATTTAAAATTAACCAAAGGCTTCATCTCTAAATACATTTAATTACAATGTGCTGCCAAATTACGTAAGCGCACACTATGTTTTATTATTGGCACGGGCAAGTTGTCTGTGGCATCCGGCCCTTTGGTCAATATTCTAAACCCAATGTGGCCCTCTGGCCAAAATAATGACCCACCCCTGCACTATACAGTGCCATACATCTCAGACACAATACAGTACCATACATCTCAGACACAATACAGTACCATACATCTCAGACACAATACAGTACCATACATCTCAGACACAATACAGTACCATACATCTCAGACACAATACAGTACCATACATCTCAGACACAATACAGTACGATACATCTCAGACACAATACAGTATGATACATCTCAGACACAAATGTGCTCCAGTCTGGTCTCGAACGCACACGTCTGCATGCAGTATCTAGGTGAGCAAAATTGACATGATATACAGACGACACGCGTATCCTGCAACAAGCGTACCGACTCTGACTGCCTAAGACTTGAGGTCATCTCAAATTTGAAATTTGAAATCCCACTTTTAACAACTCCTTTTTCATTTTTTTTTGGTCAGGGGACATAGGCCCCAACCCCACAACAACATAGAGACCCCATCTGGCCTGAAACCCAGAATCTTTTTATAGACTAGCAACACCCATGAAAGGGGGGGGCATGGATGGGGGCCCTTTCTTGTTGTCTGTCCTTGGGGCCCATGCAGTCATAATCTGTCCCTGAAAATTTACCCAGCGTTCCTTCTGTGCAGGTAGAACTGCACTCGGGCCCATGGGCACTGATGCGGTGTTTTGGATTAGATAAATAGCCTTCATTGATAGATAACATACACTAACTGGTAGCTTTAGTATAGAAGGTGATTGACTTACCGTATTTGTCTCAATTATGTCACGTATTAAACAACTTCAGTTTGGTACCATGCATACTTAAAAAAAATTTTTTTTTAGTCTTTTAGACTTTATTAGCAGCAGGACAGTTGAGAGAGACGGGAAACGACTGAGGAGAGAGAGAGAGACAGGGATTGGTGGGTGACCAGCGTAGCCGCTCAGTGCCCTACCGTTGGAGCAGGTGTCACCAACGTGGTGCCCACGGGCGCCAGGTAGCCCTCCAGGAGCTTCTGATGTGCCCACCAATTATGTTAATAACCAGTGACGACTACCAGATTTCAGTCACAGTTAATAATTTTCTTAATTTAAATATGAGATCATTTATTCTTTATAACCTATAAGCAAATTATCATTCAATAATAGTGTGATTTGAGAATGATGCCAAGACATCAGTAGAGGATTTTGAACAAAAGTAGCCCTCGGGTAGCCCTCAGTAGCCCTTGGTAGCCCTCAGACCCAGAAAGGTTGGGGACCCCTGCATTAGAGCCACGCTAGGGCTGTGTTGCTAACGTTTTTAAAACGACCTGCTACCTCTATCAAGCAACACAGGGCAGAGTGACGACACGTGCCCCGTGAACCAGTGTCCCTCATGACAGACGACAGCTTTGCAGTTTCCCACAACGTATGCAGTTTCTAAAAACATTATCTGATTAGACTGATACAGTACGCCATACACAAAAACAGATCATTGGCTTCAAGTCAGCTAAAGGTTACATAATGACTAATAATGAGCCATGAACCGAGCTGCACTCAGCGCTAAAAGCCCCCCGGGCATGTTTTGGAATAGACCAGTGGCCCGGCCCATTTAAATTGTGGGCTGGTCTCTAAGGAAGAAGAAAAAAAAAAAAAAATCGTCCCACCGGGAAAATGCCCGGTATGCCAGATGACCAGTTCAGCCCTGCCCATGAAAGCATATAAAACAGGTGCCTCAGGAGTGGCACTGTCTCACTTGTAGGACTAATACTAGTGCTACAACCAACAGCTCTGATAGAGTGCCTGGTGTTGTTAGGATGAGGTCTGTCATCTCCCTGATGGTGCTGCTACTGTTCTCCATGTGTGGAGTTCAGACTCGCAGCACCCAGACTGAAGTCCAGCCAGAGAGCCAGGGCACTGGGGCTGCTGTTGCTGCTGCTGAAGTCCAGCCAGAGAGCCAGGGCACTGGGGCTGCTGTTGCTGCTGCTGAAGTCTCTACCCAGCTGGACGTCTCTACTGAGCTGAAGGAACTCCGAGACATGGTGATGAAGCAGAGCGGCCTTCTCAAGGAAATAGAAGAGAGGCTGGAGGCCAGTCAGACCCAGGTAGCTGTTCTGGAGAGGGTGGCTGCAGTACAACAGAAGGAGCTGACAGCTGTTCACAAGAGACTAATTATCACCGACACCAAAGTGGCGGCTCTGGAGACAGTGGCTGCAGAACAACTGACGGAGCTGACAGCTGTGAAGACGGACATGATTTACATGAAGATGGAGCATGCAGCCGCTGAAGAAAGACTGCTGGCTAAGGTAGAGAGCTGAATCACTGGGTTATCTTTTAAGGAATAATCTAATGCAAATAAAATGTTTTTGTTTAAGATATTTAACATGTTTGTTGTGTTTCACCAAGGTGGCGGTTCTAGAGGGGGAAAACGCAGACCAAGAGATGGAGCTGACAGCTGTAAAGGAGAGACTGGTGGCCAGCGAGGCCAAGGTGGTGGCTCTGGAGAGGGTGACTTCAGACCAACAGACAGAGCTGACAGCAGTTGAAGAGAGACTGCTGGCTAAGGTAGAGAGCTGAATCAATGGGTCATCTTTTAAGGAATAATCTAATGCAAATAAAATGTTTTTGTTTAAGATATTTAACATGTTTGTTGTGTTTCACCAAGGTGGCGGTTCTAGAGGGGGAAAACGCAGACCAAGAGACGGAGCTGACAGCTGTGAGTGAGAGACTGGTGACCAGCGAGGCCAAGGTGGTGGCTCTGGAGAGGGTGACTTCAGACCAACAGACAGAGCTGACAGCAGTTGAAGAGAGACTGCTGGCTAAGGTAGAGAGCTGAATCACTGGGTCATCTTTTAATTAATAATTTGATCCAAATCAAATGTTTTTTTCGATATGTTTAGTTCATGTTTGTTCCATTTTACCAAGGTGGCGGCTCTGGAGACGGTGACTGCAGACCAAGAGACGGAGCTGACAGCGGTGAAGGAGAGACTGGTGACCAGCGAGACCAAGGTTTACTTGATTACTTATTAATTTGTTGGATGCCCGTTGCACATATTCTTCCTGGCACATATTCTTCCTATTCAATTAAAAAACAGTTATGTCATTAAAAATCTTATGAAGATTAAACAAAATAACCAATACCACAATAGATATAGATATAATGTATTTAAGACATGTTTGTTCTGTTTCACCAAGGTGGCGGCTCTGGAGAGGGAGAGCGCAGACCAAGAGACGGAGCTGACAGTGGTGAAGGAGAGACTGGTGGCCAGCGAAACCAAGGTTTACTTGATTATTTGTTTATTTGTTGGATGCCCATCAACACATATTCTTTCTGAGGTCCACAGTTCAATTAAAAAGAGTTACATATGTTATTAAAAGTTACAATGCAGATTAAACAAAATAAGCAATACAACAACATAGTGCCTAACAGTGTATGTAAACAAAAGACATTAAGTCTTACAATTTACAGTTAAATCAGCATGTTAATAAATATGAAACAACTTAATAAATTGTAGTGAATAGGCCCGTCGGCAATAAGTTTATCCTCAACTTTTAGAAAAGTAAAGAACAGTGCATTGTTTCGGTGTGTGAAGCTGGTGTACTGTGGGCCTTTGAGAATTAGCCTTGCTGCCTTGTTCTGTACCAAGTTACCATGTACCATGTGTTCTACATGCATTAGATTAGACCATACTATGTTACAATACTCAATCTGATCAAGAACCGATTCACTAATCACTCTTTTCATTAATTCTCTTGTCATAAAATTCCTACACCTTCCAAGCAATGCCAGGGCACAAGTCATTTTATTCACTATTTTTGCTTTGACTAAATTACACCCAAACTTAATTTCCTTCACTTGTTCAATAGGTGTTGTGTTTATAGAGAGCAGAATCACTGGCTCACCTTTTCAGGAATAATTTGATCCAAATAAAATACCTTTTGTTTTAAATATATTTAGGGCATGTTTATTCTGTTTCACCAAGGTGGCGGCTCTGGAGAGGGTGAATGAAGCACAGGACGAAAGACTGTCTGCTGGGGAGACTACAGTGGAGGAGCTGAAGACCACAGTGGAGGAGCTGAAGATGGACAACGCAGCACAGACGGCAGAGCTGACAGCAGTGAAGACCAGGCTGGTGGACACTGAGGCAGAGCTGACAGCAGTGAAGACCAGGCTGGCGGACACTGAGGCAGAGTTGGAGACTCTGAAGGGGAAAATCACAGAACCCCCCAAAGTGGCATTCTCAGCAGGACTGACTAACACACGCAAATACATAGAGGCTGTAAACGGTCAATTGAATCTGGTTTTCACAAATATTATTACAAATGTGGGAGAGGGCTACAATAGTCAGACAGGTGTCTTCACAGCCCCAGTAAAGGGGGTTTACTACTTTAGGTACACTGTAATGGACCAGCTTAGATCAGGCCGCCTGGACACCAGAATATTTCTGAATGGGGAGCAGGTCATGTTTAGCGCTGCATATGATGATAACGGAACTCGTATCCATGGTTACAATGGCCTGACTCTGCAGCTGGAGGAGGGAGACACAGTTAACCTGAGACTGGATAGCGGCCAAAGGGTCTTTGATGAAGGTGATGGTGACGCCCTCACCAACTTCAGTGGCTTCCTGCTGTTTCCTCTTTGAAGTGTTTAACATGATGGTAAAAATATATTCATCTGATTACAGTTTTTCTCGATTGCTTACACACAATTTTCGGAATCAGTTCTCGAATTCTCAAAACTTTACACACAAATCTCCAAACCTCACACACAACGGGCCAAACTCTTCACTACCTCTGAAAAATGCACGTCTTGTCTCAAAACAATGTACTCTCTTCTAAAAAGGTCATTTTGTTCTCAAATGACACACACAAGCAGTCATTTTGATACACTCTTATGTGAACCATTGAACACTAATATGCACAAGGTAAAACTCTATACTCAACTTGACACACAGTAGAAACTTATTTTCTTCAGTGTTCTACTTACTAAAGAGGGTATTTTTCTGTAGTAAAATACTGAAATATTGTTTTTAGACTTGCAGTACACAGATGTGTGTATATTTTACATATTTTTCAAAATTTAAAAAACTTTTAAAAAATTGCACTAATTTATTGTAAAATATTGGATAACCACATGAAAGTGATGTCCTGTATAACATATTTTGGAGTTCAAAAACTAAACAAATGTGTTTTCTCACTGCATCCACTCGTGATTTCATCAATATCACATGCAATGTGTGTCCTTATGGGGTGATGATTTCAGATTGTAAACCGGTATGAAGAGAGTCTGCCCATGTGATGAGGAAGTGAACATAGTATGGCGGTTGATTTTAGTATTTTGAATGACAGTGTGTTCAATGCGACAACCAGGGATTAACTTCATGAAAATTGTGTGTAATCCAGATAATTGTGTGTAGTGGTTTGAAAAGAGTGTGTTTTAAAACTGAAATATGAGTGTAAAGAAGGAATTGTGTTTAGTGTTCAGTGACATTGGTTAGGGAAGTTGGGAAATGGGTGAGATGTTCCGAGAATTGTGTGTGAAGTACCAGAAATTGTGTGGAATCAATCGAGAAAAACTGTAATAAATGATTGTCCATTGAATAACTCTATGGACTAATAAAAAATGTGTAAGGCTGATCTTGTTTTAAGTGTTTTTAACTGTTTAAGGTTTAGACATTTCTCATGATAAAACTGAATTCATTTAAATTGTAGTCTCTTGTCACAATAAAAACCCTAATTACAGCAAGACATTTGAACTAAACTGTGACCGTGTTAAAAATGTTCTAATTTATTCCATGTTGGTGGTGGATTTGTAAATTCACACCAGATGATTTCCAGTTCTGTGCCCCATATGTGGTCCTACTGATACAGTACATGACATTGTGTGGAAAAGTCAATAAATAATTGAAATATAAACTCCATAAATTATTGCAATATAAATAAACTGTGACCATACACATGTTGTCTTTATTCATTCACGTGATAGCCTGTCTGATAAAACTCATTTTGTTTTTAATGTTTAGTTGTAATGTGTGGAAGTACAGACAAGCTTTTTTGAATAGTAAAACACAACTAAAAGGTATTCATAGTAAAACTGAACGTCATACATATATCAAAGGTATTCTTACTACCAGGGCCGGATTAAGATGGCCTGGGCCCCTAGGCTACAGGTTGCTGTGGGGGCCCCTAGGCTACAGGTTGCTGCGGGGGCCCCTAGGCTACAGGCTGCCGCCATATCTAGCCTGTGGGGCCCCTAGGCTACAGGCTGCAGCCATATCTAGCCTGTAGGGCCCCTAGGGTACAGGCTGCCGCCATATCTAGCCTGTGGGGCCCTTAGGCTACAGGTTGCAGCCATATCTAGCCTGTAGGGCCCCTAGGGTACAGGCTGCCGCCATATCTAGCCTGTGGGGCCCTTAGGCTACAGGTTGCAGCCATATCTAGCCTGTGGGGGCCCCTAGGCTACAGCCATATCTAACCTGTGGAGGCCCTAGGCTGCAGCCATATCTAGCCTGTGGGGGCCCTAGGCTGCAGCCATATCTAGCCTGTGGGGGCCCCTAGGCTACAGGCTGCCGCCATATCTAGCCTGTGGGGGCCCCTAGGCTACAGGCTGCAGCCATATCTAGCCTGTGGGGGCCCTATGCTGCAGCAATATCTAGCCTGTGGGGTCCCCTAGGCTGCAGCCATATCTAGCCTGTGGGGGCCCTAGGCTGCAGCCATGTCTAGCCTGTGGGGTCCCTTAGCTGTAGCCATATCTAGCCTGTGGTGTCCCTTGGTTGTAGCCATATCTAGCCTCAGGGGGCCCCTTGGCTGTAGCTATATCTAGCCTGTGGGGGCCCTAGGCTGCTGCCATATCTAGCCTCTGGGGGGCCCTAGGCGGCAGTCATATCTAGCCTCTGGGGGCCCTAAGCTGCAGCCATATCTAGTTTGTAGGGGCCCCTAGGCTGCAGCCATATCTAGCCTGTGGGGGCCTTAGGCTGCAGCCATATCTAGCCTGTGGGGGCCCTATGCTGCAGCAATATCTAGCCTGTGGGGGCCCTATGCTGCAGCCATGTCTGGCCTGTGGGGGCCCTAGGCTGCAGCAATATCTAGCCTGTGGGGGCCCTATGCTGCAGCCATATCTAGCCTGTGGGGCCCTAGGCTGCAGCCATGTCTAGAATGTGGGCTGCAGCCATATCTAGCCTGTAGGGGCCCTAGGCTGCAGCCATATCTAGCCTGTGGGGGCCCTATGCTGCAGCCATATCTAGCCTGTGGGGGCCCTAGGCTGCCGCCATATTTAGCCTGTGGGGGCCCTAGGCTGCAGCCATATCTAGCCTGTGGGGGCCTTAGGCTGCAGCCATATCTACCTGTGGGGGCCCTAGGCTGCAGCCATATCTAGCGTGTGCATTAATCCGACCCGGCATACTAGCAGACAACTGGGTCATATGCTACAAAGCTGGTTCAGGATAAGTTGAGGTTAAGTTAAGAGGTAAATCTCCTAATAGAAGAGCCTGGAGTCGTCATTTTCTTAAGAAAAGCTCTTATATTAGATGATTTACCTCTTAACTTAACCTTAACTTATCCTGAACCATGTAAATGAAGGATGAATCACCGCACACTGGTATTCTTTGCTGATGGTTTGGTGAACAATGCGTTTCGCTGTTGCTTCATCAGGTTCACGCTACTTTGAGTTATCCTGAACCATCTTTGTAGAATAGGTCCCTGGAAGGACACGATGGCGGATATGCAAGATAACACTTAACTGGGTTTATTGATAACCATAGCCACTGTACATTGCGCTTTAACTAACACGGCAGGTGCAGGAGAGAGAGAGCGCCTAGTGGTGCAGTACCTTTTGTACCTCACAGAACAGCCAATGAAAACATCATTCACCAGTACCAAAATAAAAGTAGGTATACATCACCAATAAAATAATATTCCTGTGTGTTGGAACACCACATACAACTCTAAACAGAGTAAAACTTGAAGATCTCATTACCTGTCTTGTGTACATGAATAAGCACCAAAATAAGTAAAATGTACCGCATACTCCAAAATAAATACAGCATACCTCGTACACCAAAATAAATACAGTAGCCTATAGGCCCTACCTCGTGCACCAAAATAAATACAGTATACCTCGTGCACCAAAATAAATACAGTCTATCTCATACACCTCATAAATATACCTCAGCTATGACTATGACAACAAGTTAAGATATTACAAATCATCCAACTACATTTAAAAGTACTGTATGTACACACAATGATAAATAAACCCTCACACCTCTCTCTCGTTTGGTGCCCCGCTCTATCCATTCCTCTCTCTCGCTTCCTCTCCCTCTCTCTCTTCCCCCTCCCTCTCTCCGTCACTCGCTTTCTCTCCCCCTCTTTCTCTCTCTCCCTATCTCTCGCTCACCCTCTCTATCTCTTCCCCCTCCCCCCCTCTCTCTGTCACTCGATTTCTCTCCCTTTTTCTCTCTCCTCTCGCTCTCCCTATCTCTCGCTCACCCTCTCTATCTCCCCCCCCCCTCTCTCTGTCTCTCCGTCTGTCTCTCTCTCTCTCTCTCTCTCTCTCTCTCTCTCTCTCTCCCCCTCTCTCTCCCTCCCCCTCCCTCTCTCCCTAGGGTGACCAGACGTCCCGGTTTGACCGGGACAGTCCCGGTTTGGAATTGTGCGTCCCATGTCCCGAGCTAACTCTCTCGGGACACAAATATGTCCCGGTTTTGGCCATCCACTACATTACGCCATGTCTATTATGATAAATATTTGGAAAAGATTAGGCCTACATGTTTACCTGCCACAATTAATGGCAGCCAGCGCTTGTATAGAAAGTCTGAAGGAGTCAGTTGCAATTTGTCATTCCGACCTCTAAAATTGCTTAGAATGCAGGAAATTGCATCTAAAAAATACAAATTTTCCTGGGGGAGGACCCCCAGACCCGCCCGCCAAATATTGTCCTTCAATCACACACGAAGTGTCCCGGTTTTAGACTACAAAAATATGGTCACCCTATCTCTCCCCCCTCCCTCCCTCTCTCTACCTCCCTCTCCTATTGGGCCACTCTACTACATACGTATATGTGTTTGTGTGTCTGGTTGAAACTGCCACATGATGACAAGGTGTAAACAGTAGACCACAGACAGACGCAATGTATACACACACTGCAGTGTTTCCTGCTGATTTTTCGTTAGTCAAGGTGGTGGGGGGTTCTCTTTCGGTCGACTCATTTCGAGCTTGAGTGAGATATGCCAAAGTCAGCTTTCGATCATGCCGCCAGGCCAATGAGCCATGCGACACTTGGGCTTGCCCAGGGGGTAAATAACCGAGTGCGTGCAGCTTGAACCTCATCTGAACTCACGACGGCTCAACTGTCCAGGAGAGCATGCTGGTGGCTGTTCCCGGATGCCGTTCTGCGAATTAAATAGCTTCTCAAAACAAAGTGGACATGTTACAATACTCGACTGTTTCACTCTGGCTTTTTTTGGCTAGCTCCAAGCTGCTAGCAATGTTAGCTATCCTATTACCTGAGTTGAATTTCTTAGACGACTGCTTCCGCAGCACATTTCTTTTTTTTTTGAACTTCTTTTTATTTTTTATTTTTTTCAAAAAATACAGTCACACATAACAACATATTTACCATTTGAAGCACTGTATACCAAGTTCACCCATTCTCTTCTTAGTTTTATATGTTCACTCTCTGTTAAGTGTGTTTCTTGCAGTAATGCAATGGAACATTGCATCTTTTTAATTTGAGACATAATTTTTTTCCTTTTGATAGGATGGTTCAACCCATGGACATTGTAGGTCACCAATGTTATTTTATCCATTTGGATAAATAGAGCACTTCAATTTGAACATTAAAGATGTTTTCCCAAATATAAACCTGTATCTGTAAGACTTATGAGTGATTCTACGATTCCCCTACGCTCTTGGCAAAAGCAAAATGTCAATTATCAGTATTTTTTTTCAACTAAATGACCTAGATGTTTACATAGTGTATATATTTAAGTTTCCAAACAAACAAATTGCCAAGCTTAATCTTAAATCATTTGATAAATACTCTAATGAAAGCGAACATTTGCTTAATTATTTTGTCAACAGTGTTATGGACAAATACTATGTCATTTCAAACATATATAAAAATACTACAGAGTTGAAACAATATATGTTTGAAAGTGCTTATGTCCCTTAGCAATAATGTTGTCATTAATCTATGCAACTGATATAGAAAATGTGATTGTTGAGCTTCATAAGTAGGATTTTATGAGTCACTGTGATACAGACTGACACATTTTTCATCATAAATCCCTGTAACGTCTGATTTGAATATAGTCACCCTCCTTACACAAGACTTCCTTCTCCAGAGATAATCCCTAGTGTATGTTCATAGGATTTTTCCAACACATAAGGGATCAATAGCGCAAAAACAATTTCAAAACAGTCAACGGTGTTACGGTCAACAGTGCAGGGGAACAAGTCGGCACTTTTTTAGAGAAAAAACAGAGCAGACAAACCCATCTCCCTAGAACACAAATTATTTTGTTTGTTTGTGTGTCAATATGGATATAAATTGGCAAAAACATACTTCTCCTCAACTGTCATCAGTGTTGCCAGATTGGGCTGGTTCCCGCCCAATTGGGCTGCTTAGGATGGCCGGGTGCGGGTAAAAATGGCATCTATCAGAAAAACCTTCCCACTGCCATATAAATCAATAGAATTGGGCGGGTTTTTAGGGCGGATTTTGATCACTTTTTGGGCTGGAAATCATCAGCCTCATCTGGCAACCCTGACTGTCATACTTAATTGTAACACCATTGACGGTAACACAGTTGACATTTCAGCCATTTTAATGGTGTTGTGCTAACTGAGGACCTCAGAAGTTCCACCACAACACCTTGATCAATTCATGTATCTGTATGCTTTATCTGTGTTTTTCTACATGTGATTTCTAATTCAGATTCTTATGAATATGTTGATAACACCGTTGACAGGCAATTTTCCCGCTATGAGAACATGAAAAAGAATGGATTAAATTATGGAAGGATGGAGCTCAAAATTTACCAAAAAGTCTTCCCGTATCCTGCCAAAGAGGTTATGACATCACGTGATGTTATTCGTATGGCCTAAGACCAAACCATTACTGATTTATGGAGGAGGTTTCAGACCGTGACACGGTTAACACAGTTTTCGTGGACAAACACAAAATGGCAAATTTCATGTATAATGGAAAGGACAGTGGTCTTTCTGACAGTTTTGTCATATTGTGATGATTACTGTGAATCAACATTTGCAATCGTCTTGGGCAAAACAAGTTTCTTTACATGCTAATATGAAGACTGAATCTGACATTTGGAAAACAGGACGGCATGAAAACGCCCAAAACCAGTATTAAATATTCATTCTTGCTGAGGGAAATAATGCTATGTCTATACTTTCTGTATTATATGAAAGATAAATGTTTTCTAATGTCCAAAACATCATTGGATGCAGTTAATAGTTAGTGGAATTGCCAAATAAAATCCACGGACTTAAAAGTGTAGGCGAATTAGAGAATCACTCTTATGCTGCACGACTGTGTGGTGAAAAGCTCCAATCATCTCAAACTTGAAAACTGAACAAAAAAATAATAAAGTCTGACTTCCAAAAACATGTCTGAATTAACCAGCATAAAATCATTCAAAACAAAAAAGAGAGAGTTGTGGCAGTCTCTCCTTGAGCATACACCTAGTGTAATTGCAAATAGGCATCAGAATGCCAACACTCTTTTTTCAACATGCCATAACGTTTCACTACTCACTGTTCACAGTCATAACAAGACGGTAGCCTAGCAGGCTACTATTCATTGGTCACTCGCAGAAAACTCTTCAAGTCCGCACTCGTCATTGATGGGGGGGTCGTCTGCTTTCTCGTCTTATTTTTCGAGGATGCTTGCGCCCAGCTGTTTCTTAGAAGCTCCGCCTGCAACTTCTCCCCTTCCTCAACGTGGATATGTATGCCCAATTCTGCCAGCACTGTCGAGGCGTCAGCAAGTGTGGGGAAGGTCCTCACTCCGGTATCCAGATGGATTTTCAGTTTTGCAGGATAGGGTGACTGCGCTTTTATATTCCTCTCCTTCAGCTGTTTAATCACGTCTCTGACGTCTTTGCGCTTTTTCTGTACCTCAGCTGTATAATCTTGGTCGAAGTATATCTTGTGATCATTGCGTGTCACCCCACCTTTGTGTTTCCATGCTTCCTTGATGATCATTTCCTTTACACGGAAGTCCATGAACCTGATAATGATGGACCTCGGGGGGTCTTCTGGGTCAGTAGGTCTCTGGGTCAGGGAACGGTGAGCTCTCTCTATATTCAGGTCCAAACCCTCCGGTAAAGACAGCGAGCTGCGGATGACATCTGATATGAAATCAATCATGTCGCTCCCCTCCTCGCCCTCCTGTACACCGTAGATTCGGAGATTATTCCGTCTTGCCCTTGATTCAAGGTCCTCGCATTTAGCTGAAAGGTTAGCCTCTCGGTGTAGTAGGTAGCAGAGGGCCCGCTGATTTCTTTGCGTTGTATCTTCCGCATCGCAAAGCCTCTGCTCAGCTTCTGTCATACGGCCCTCCAACTTGGTTGTTCTCTCCGTCGCTTCTCTCAGTGCGGATTCAACTCTTGCCAAGGCAGCCTTAGTTTCCCTTGAGGACTCGGCATATTCTCTTCTCAATGCACGCAGTTCCTCCACCACGCCCGCCATCGCCATGTTGTCTCCAACTAGTTTTGAGCCGTTCTGGATTTGTTTGTCAGTCTTTGTTTTTTTTTTGTTTTTTTTCTGCGTCTCTTCGAGTGCCAGACATCCCTTTTACTTCTTGTGAGCAGTATCACTGTTTTTTTCTTAATAACAAAGAGTTTGGCTATTTATTTCGAAGTTCTCCTCTGGAGCAAAGAATTATGCTGCCGTCTTCACCATGTCGCCACCGGAAGTCCTCCACAGCACATTTCACATTTTTTCTTTGTTTATTTGCCTACTAAGCGACCACTCATTGTAGCGTTTTGGCGAATATTCTTCGTCGTCACCCGCTAGCCGACCACTGCAGTGGCAACTGCTAGCTCGGATTAGCTACCTAGCTTTTCCACCTGGATTAATTTGGCCGGCTACGGTGGTAGCTGAGCTAAATTTACTGGTACTTTGCCAAACTCGACCACTCAACAGGTGGCAGACGGCTTTGATACCTTTACAGATTTTAATTTGCCTCCTAATCGACCACTTTATTGAGGCGTTTGGCAAATTTTTCTCCCGTCTCAAAGCTAACTGAGGTAATCTCCACCTGAGGTAATTTAGCCAACTGTAGCACTGGCTAATTATCTCCATCTGCCCGCCTAACTACCACTGTAGTATTTGGGCTACAATTTGTGGCTCTCACGGAGCATACCTCAGATGCAGCCTTGTAAAACCCCCCGCAAATGAAGCAGGCGGGGTGCCAGAACTCGTGCAGGTTTGAGATATCCAGGACAAACACCCATGCTACCTGCACCGTGTGCTTGAGCATAGCACATGCCCAGGAGGCGCTTACCTGTGGTTCATGCGACCACTGTAAAACGCTACCGCCGGGTACACAGACACAAAGACTTACCTTTTTGAAGAACATGTTGGCTACTAATATCCCAAACGACAGTGAAACCGATGAGGACTGGGATAGACCCCCCCTACCCCACACAGGAGAGCCAGCCAGACATGTCCGCTTCAGCGGTGGTCGGCAGTGATGCTGTCTCGGTTGCGGCTTCGACGGTGAAGAACCTGATGGCTCGTCCAATGCGGGCTATCCACCCCCTCTAAAGCGCTCTCCAAACAGGAAGCTGAAGGTGAGAGTGATGCCACATCTATGATGGCTACCCTCCACGCTATGTGCAAGAAGATGGCCGACAAGCTGGGAGTCCTCTGGCCCGCAGCGTCCCCACCACGCTTGCTCATATAGGGTCTCTTCCTTCCCCAGGCAGCGCCACCGAGACGGCAAGTGCTATCTCCCTTTCCTGACGGTGAGCAACACTTAACGCTATGCTGCATTTGGAGGGAGTGGAGGACGACTGGGACCGGATGCCCCCCGTGGAAACGTTCCTAGCCAATCACCTGGCCCTCTCCTCTAGCTCGGCAGCCCTGGCTGTCGCAGCCCCCAAACTGCCACACACGATGGCTCAACCAACGGTGGGCTACAGGCAGAGCTATGGGCCTGACAACAGTGGCCCAAAGACAGAGCTACAGTATGGGCCTGACAACGGTGGGCCACAGGAGCCGATGGCTCAACCTCTCCTCCATGAGTGAAAAGGATAAAGCGGCTGTAATGGATCACCCCTCTCCTCGACTGGTTACTTCGGCTCCGCCGCATTTCAGGCCATACAACAATAATTTGAGATACTCAAGAAGCAACAGCCTGTTTAAAGCGATGGTTCCGTCGCTTCAGCGCCCTCCTTTCCGCCTGCCACAGGTGCAAAGTGCCGATAGCCACCCTACATGACGTCCGAGGGCTAGCAGTGGGCTAGGCCCTCAACGAGCTCCAACACTATTCCGACATCGAACATACTGTAGGGTTAGGGTAAGGGTCTAGGTTAGGGTTAGGTTTAGGATTAGGGTTAGGGTAACAGCATGCACTCGCCCTAAACTGATAAAAGCTGAGCAACGCAGCACAACACACAGAAATGGCATATCTTGTGACGGTATTCCGACAATAGATATCAATGTAGGAATACAGCGGCATATTGGAATAGCGCTCAGTCCAGCCCAGAACATTGTGTTCCTAGGGCTCTCCTTGGACTCGGCCGTCTACAGGGTATGTCTTTCACCGCAACAAGTTCCACCGCAATCGTTCCACGACTTGCTGTCTGATGCCCCTTGGGAGCTGCCCCTACGGAGGGACTTACTCTCCCAGGCTAGAGGCGACCCACGGCCAGAGTTGTGGGCGTTAGGGGTTTGGCCCCTACAAGGCTGACGGTAACCTTCAGTTCCAGTGAGGCGCTGGGAGCCGTTGCGGAACTCCGGACCCTCCCCTCCCCCAGGGGAGGACAAGAGATCGTACAAAGCCCACCGCCTAGAAAGCCCACCTCCTAGGAAGCCCCACCCTCGTGCAGGGTGCTCCTCCCCCAGTGGACTCTCTGCTCTCGCTCCATCTCAGCTCGTGTGCCCAGGACTTCCCCAGGGGCACAGCAGTGTCTAGGGTCCAGAAGGCGTAATCTGCCCATCATCCTTCAATTACAATGCTGAGCAGATTGCTAGGCCATGGAGCTCGCTGAAATCAGTGTTGTGTGTATGTGGCAGCTATGTATGTCCAAGACAAATTTCCTTCGGGACCATTAAACAGAATCTTCTATCTTGAAATGGCTTCCTTTCGGTTACATCACCACGCCCACATGGGCACAACTGGGCATCTACTGAGGTGGCCCTCAGCCTGTTGTGCATTCTGGGAGTGATTGTATACACCCATAGGAGATGTTGAAATGAGTCGACCGAAAGAGAACTAAAGGTTACTCTTCTATACTATATATAACTATATAACTATATGTTGCCCTTCTCAGCCAAGCCAGAATATGTGCTGCTCATTGGCTTGGCGCCATGATTGAAAGCTGGCTTCGGTAGGCCTATATGTCACGCAAGAGCAATACATCTAAACACCCATTCGTCTCCCTCAGATAACCGAGGTTACAAGTAGTAACCTCTAGTTTTATGTGTTGTGGACTGCACACAA
Source organism: Engraulis encrasicolus (assembly GCF_034702125.1). Classification (NCBI taxonomy): domain Eukaryota; kingdom Metazoa; phylum Chordata; class Actinopteri; order Clupeiformes; family Engraulidae; genus Engraulis; species Engraulis encrasicolus. The sequence goes on from NC_085867.1 coordinate 45,245,895, forward strand.
CTAAATGGCATTCATGCCTCACCCATGCAAGGAGGTAGCCCCAAACCAAACGCCCAAAGCAAGGGACCAGTGCAGCGGGATGGTACCATGCTCAGGGTACCTCAGTCATGGAGGAGGATGGGGGAGAGCACTGGTTAATTACTCCCCCCACAAACTTGGTGGGTCGGGAGTCGAACCGGTAACATTTGGGATACAAGTCTGACACTCTAACAGCTTACCCATGACCTCAGGTAATAGTGGTTTGGGGTCAGAGTGAGGACACTTGGCCCCCAATCCAGTGTCCTTCATGATAGGTGTGTGTGTGTGTGTGTGTGTGTGTGTGTGTGTGTGTGTGTGTGTGTGTGTGTGTGTGTGTGTGTGTGTGTGTGTCCTTCATGATAGGTGACAGGTTTCCCGTTTCCCACAACACCCACGGCTGTTAAGAACATTATCTGATCAGACTGATACAGTATGCCATATGCAAACACAGACCACTGGCTTCAATTCAGCTAAATTCACCATTTACACTTTTAAAACCCAAATTGTTTACTTATGCATTTAACTAACCTGCTGTATGTTTCCACATTCTTTTTATGACTCTGTTCTTTTTATTTTTTTATTATTGTGTTTTATCTGTGTTTGCATTGTTTGTATTATAGTTCCAGGCTTTTGCTGTTTTTGTTATTTATAATACATGTTTTTATTTGAAAGGAATATCCTTCATTTGTGAAGCATATTGAGTTGCCTTGAATATGTATGAAATGGGCTATAGAATTAAACTTGCCTTGCCTAATCTAAAACCACACACACACACACACACACACACACACACACACACACACACACACACACACACACACACACACACACACACACACACACACACCCACACACACACACACATTACCTTGCCTTGCCTGTAGGAGGTTACGTAATGAGCCCTGAAGAGGGCTGGGCTGGACGCTGAAAGCATTTTGGGCATTTTGGCACCGGCCAGTGGGCTGGTCCATCTGGTTTGAGTTTCTCAAAAGAGAAGTTGTTAGCCTGTTAGCAACTTTGGTAGTTGCCAATGGGAAAATGCATTGAAAACAACAAAGTAGCTAATATAGTAGGCAACTTTGGTTTTGAGAAATTCACCCCTGAATTGTGGGCCAGTCTGTCAGGAAGAAAAATAAATAAATAAAAACCCCAAAGCGTCAGGCCCTGAGGACTGTCGGCCCACCAGGTAAATGCCTCGTATGCCAGATTACCAGTTCAGCCCTGCCCATGAAAGCATATAAAACAGGTGCCTCATGAGTGTCATTTGCAGAACTACTACAACTATACTACTACTACTGCTACTACTACTACTACTACTGCTATTACTACTACTACTACTACAACCGCCGCTACTACACCTGATAGAGTGTGTGGTGTTGTAAGGATGAGGTCTGCCATCTCCCTGATAGTGCTGCTGCTGTTCTCCATGTGTGGAGTTCAGGCTCGCAGTACCCAGACTGTAGTCCAGCCAGAGAGCCAGGGCATTGGGGCTGCTGCTGAAGTCCAGCCAGAGAGCCAGGGCACTGGGGCTGCTGCTGCTGAAGTCCAGCCAGAGAGCCAGGGCACTGGGGCTGCTGCTGCTGATGTCCAGCCAGAGAGCCAGGGCACTGGGGATGCTGCTGTTGCTGAAGTCTCTACCCAGCTGGACGTCTCTGCTGAGCTGAAGGAACTCCGAGACATGGTGATGGAGCAGAGGGTCATTCTTCAGTCGACGCAGGAGGACCTGAAGATATTGGAGGCTGAAAACACAGAACTGAGGGAGAGAGTGGTGGCCAGCGAGATCAAGGTAGCAGCTCTGGAGACGGAGAACGCAAGTCTGCTGGCTAAGGTAGAGAGCTTAATCACTGGGTCGTCTTTTAAGGAATATCTCGATCTAAATAAAGTGCTTTTTGTTTTAGATATATTTAGCACTTTTTTGCTCTGTTTCACCAAGGTGGCCACTCTGGAGAGGGAGAACGCAGACCAACAGACAGAGCTGACAGCTGTGAAGGAGAGACTGGCGGCTAGCGAGACTAAGGTTTATTAGATTTTTTTTGTTCATTTGTTGGATCCCCATTAGCTGTGGAGATGCCACAGCTATTCTTCCTGAGGTCCATTATTCCATTTAAAAAATCAGTTATGTCATTACAAGTTATAAATGAAGATCAATCAAAATAATGAACAGTTCTGCTCTGCCTGTTTTCCCCCTCGTGGGTATTTTGTATTGTATTTTTGTTTCGCGTGTGTCTAAAAATAAAGAAAACATTAGCCTGCATTTGGGTTTCTTGTCACCTTAAAACCCTGACATAATCACTCTTTTCATTAATTCTTGTGTGATAAAATTCCTACAGCTTCTAACCAATGCGAGGGCACAACTCATTTTATTCACTATTTTATATCTATTTGTTTTGACCACCATCCACTTTCTAAAATTACATCCAGTAACCTTGTTTACTTCACATGTTCAATAAAAGTTTTGTTTATAGAGAGCTGAATCACTGGGTCATCTCTTAAGGAATGATTTGATGCAAATAAATGCATTCTCTTTTAGATATATTTAGGACATGTTTGTTCTGTTTCACCAAGGTGGCCGCTCTGGAGACGGTGACTTCAGACCAAGAGACGGAGCTGACAGTTGTGAAGGAGAGACTGGTGACCAGCGAGACTAAGGTTTATTTGATTATTTGTTTATTTGTTTACTGGTGACCAGCGAGACTAGGGTTCATTTGATTATTTGATTTATTTGTTGGATCCCCTTCAGCACATATTATTCCTGGGGTCCACTGTCATTAAAATGTATAAATGAAGATTAAACAAAATAATCAATACCACAATAGATATAGATATACTGTATTTAGGGCATGTTTGTTCTGTTTCACCAAGGTGGCGGCTCTGGAGGGGGAGAATGACGCTCAGGACGAAAGACTGTCCGCTGGCGAGACTACAGTGGAGGAGCTGAAGACTACAGTGGAGGAGCTGAAGATGAACAACGCAGCACAGACGGCAGAGCTGACAGCAGTGAAGACCAGGCTGGCGGACACTGAGGCAGAGCTGACAGCAGTGAAGACCAGGCTGGCGGACACTGAGGCAGAGCTGACAGCAGTGAAGACCAGGCTGGCGGACACTGAGGCTGAGGTGGAGACTCTGAAGAGGACAATAACAGGAGCACCCAAAGTGGCATTCTCAGCTGGACTGGGTAATTCCATAGAGGCTGTAAATGGTGACTTGAATCTGGTTTTCAGTAATATTATTACAAATGTGGGAGGGGGTTATAGTAATCTGACAGGCGTGTTCACAGCCCCAGTAAAGGGGGTTTACTACTTTAGATACACTGCCATGGACTGGAGTAGATCAGGCTATCTGGTCATCAGCACACTTCTGAATGGGAAGCAGGTCATGGTTAGCGAAGCATATGATGATAACGGACAGCTTGTCTATGGTTACAATGGGCTGACTCTGCAGCTGGAGGAGGGAGACACAGTTAACCTGAGACTCTTCAGCGGCTGCAGGGTCTTTGATGATGGTGATGGTTTCCACACCACCAACTTCAGTGGCTTCCTGCTGTTTCCCCTTTGAAGTGTTTAACACGATGGTAAAATAATTAAGCTGATAAATAAATGGTGCCGCATGAAAATCATTGATCTAATAAATACATTGTTGTCCATTGATCTAATAACTCTTATGATCTAATAAAGCACTAAGGCTGACCTTGTTTTAAATGTTTAGGTTTTGACATACACTGTATCTCATGATGAAAATTGATTCATTTAAATTGCAGTCTCTTGTCACACAAAAAAACGGAATACAGCAATTTAGACTAAACTGTGACCATGTTTAAAATGTTTTCTGTGATTTATGTTTGTGGTTCATGCTGATTTGTAAATTCACACCAGATGAATTCCAGTTCTGTACCCCATATGTGATCTTATTGATACATAACGTTGGGTAAAAACTCAATAAATAATTGAAATATAAACTCCATAAATTATTGAGATATAAATAAACTGTGACCATACACATGTTGTCCTTATTCATTCACTTGACAGACCTGCCCAATAACACTCTCATTTTGCTTTTAATATTTAGTTGTAATGTGTGGAAGTACAGACAAACTTTTTTACATGGTAAAACACAACCAAAGGTATTATTCATACATATATCAAAGGTTTTCATACTACCAGGGCCGGATTAAGATGGCCTGGGGCCCTAGGCTACAGGTTGCTGTGGGGGCCCACAGGGCCGGATTAAGATAGCAAGGGGGCCCTAGGCTACAGGTTGCTGTGGGGGCCCACAGGGCCGGATTAAGTAGACTGTGTTTACGAGGAATTAAGAGTGAGTACCAAGTGTACTCAACATGACAGATTTGTCAATATCATATTTTGTCACAATACTGCAACCAATCAGTGGCTCAGGTGGGGGCCCCTATGCTGCAGCCATATCTAGCCTGTGGGGGCCCCTATGCTGCAGCCATATCTAGCCTGTGGGGGCCCCTATGCTGCAGCCATATCTAGCCTGTGGGGGGCCCTAGGCTGCATCCATATCTAGCCTGTGGGGGCCCTAGGCTGCAGCCATATCTAGCCTGTAGTGGGGGCCCTAGGCTGCAGCCATATCTAGCCTGTAGTGGGGGCCCTATGCTGCAGCCACATCTAGCCTGTGGGGGCCCTATGCTGCAGCCATATCTAGCCTGTAGTGGGGGCCCTAGGCTGCAGCCATATCTAGCCTAGCCCTCTCTCTCTCCCTCTTCCCCCTCCCTCTCTCTCTCTCTCTGTCTCTCCCTCTCTCCCTCTCTCTCTCTCTCTCTCCCTCTCTCTCTCTCTCTCTGCACATTTTTTTTTAAAGATGTTGGCAGGGCTATTATGTTGGTGGGAAGTATGAAGTGGGTGGGTGTTATAGCACAGGGTATTGGTTACATACTAATCGCAGGGTGTTGGTTATATACTAATCGCTGGGTGTTGGTTATATTAAGTGCAGGGTGTTGGTTATATAGGGTAGACTGAGTACAGTTGAGTACAGAGTACAGTTGAGACAAACCAAACATCTCTGGGTAACAACGTAACTGATCTAATTTTTGCTGTGGACATGCGCATCGATATCCTCTTAGATCATGGGAAATTTGAAACCAGCACAGAACGCAGATCCAAAGATATTGGGGAACTAATGGCAGGGTGTTGATTATATAGGCCTACTAAGGGATAACGTTTGGCGATCAAGTCCCTGTCGTGGAATAGCGCATGACAGAGGGAGGGAAACAGGACCCTGGCACGAAGCTGCTCTACTGTAGGGACTGTAAAGCCCCGGCCAGATGACATCGCAACCGCTATCCCTTAGTAGGCCTATAAGCAACACCCTGCCAGTAGTTCCCCAATATCTTTGGATATGCGTTCTGTGCTGGTTTCAAATTTCCCATGATCTAAGAGGATATCGATGCGCATGTCCACAGCAAAAATTAGATCAGAGTTACGTTGTTATATTTTGTCACAATACTGCAACAGTTCCCTTTAGGCCAATCAGTGCCTCCTTGCAGGTGGGGGCCCCTATGCTGCAGCAGCCATATGTAGCCTGTGGGGGCCCTATGCTGCAGCCATATCTAGCCTTTGGGAACCCTTGGCTGCAGCCATATTTAGCCTGTGGGGACCCTAGGCTGCAGCCATATCTAGCCTGTGGGGGCCCTAGACTGCAGCCATATCTAGCCTGTGGGGGCCCTAGGCTGCAGCCATATCTAGCCTGTGGTGGGGGCCCTAGGCTGCAGCCATATCTAGCCTGTGGGGGCCCTAGACTGCAGCCATATCTAGCCTGTGGGGGCCCTAGACTGCAGCCATATCTAGCCTGTGGTGGGGGCCTTAGGCTGCAGCCATATCTAGCCTGTGGTGGGTGCCCTAGGCTGCAGACATATCTAGCCTATGGGGGCCCTCTCTCTCCACCTCTTCCCCCTCTCTCTCTCCCCCTCTTCCCCCTCTCTCTCTCTCTCTCTCTCTCTCTCTAACCCCCCCCCCTTATTGGGCCACTCTACTACATACGTATATGTGTTTGTGTGTCTGGTTGAAACTTCCATGACAAGGTGTAAAGTTAAACAGTAGACAACATAGACACACATAATGTACACACACACTGCAGTGTTTCCAAAAGAGTTGTCGTTCGTCAAGGTAGTGGTGGGTTAGCCGTATCAGACACACGTGGCTATCACCATGGGAACCGCTATCAGACACACGTGGCTATCGCCATGGGAAAGGCCATCTTGTACCATTACTACATTATTACGTTGGCCGGGCTATTGCGTCTGAACAACTGCACATTTTTTTTTAAAGATGTTGGCAGGGCTATTATGTTGGTGGGAAGTATGAAGTGGGTGGGTGTTGGTTATATACGAAGTGCAGGGTATTGGTTACATACTAATCGCAGGGTGTTGGTTATATACTAATCGCTGGGTGTTGGTTATATTAAGTGCAGGGTGTTGGTTACAGTATATACTAATCGCAGGGTGTTGGTTACATACTAATCGCAGGGTGATGGTTATATACTAATCACAGGGTGTTGGTTATATACTAAGTGCAGGGTGTTGGTTATATACTAATCGCAGGGTGTTGGTTATATACTAATCGCAGGGTGTTGGTTACATACTAATCGCAGGGTGATGGTTATATACTAAGGGATAACGTTTGGCGATCAAGTCCCTGTCGTGGAATAGCGCATGACAGAGGGAGGGAAACAGGACCCTGGCACGAAGCTGCTCTACTGTAAAAGTATAACTTTTCCCTCCACTTTATTTCTAGCCAACGGCAGCCAGCATTTGAGCAGAAGTATTATTACCTTAAGACACAGGAATTGCAATGGCACAGATGAGGAGATACAAATGAATGACAGTTATATGACAATTTAATTATCAGGAGGCGGGCCGAGGCCACAAGCACAAGTGGAGGACGGGAGTGCTCATATTGGAATGTACCAATGCCAATGGGGGCACGGCCTCTTAAGTCAGCTTTACTGAGATAATAGCAAACAGTAACAGCAACAAGATCAGTTCTGAGAAAGGGGTATGTTGTCCCGGGCCCAGTGAGATAGGGGGCCCAGAATTGGGTCCCCATTACATTAAATGTATTGGTAGGGGGCCCTTTCACATGACTTTGTCCCGGGCCCAGACAAAGCTTTTCAGTGGCCCTGGTGATAGCTGTGTGTAACGTAATAACACGGATAAAGAACAGAGAGGCACAACCACCAAATGTATATATCTTTTTTATTATTAATATTGATTTTCAGATGCCTTTTAACTTCAGAGCATATTTTATTATACAGCTATCACTTCCGTTTGTTTTTTTCTGTTGACAAGAGGACCTCAGTGTGACCACGCACACCTCACACACCCCCTCCCTACACACACACACACACACACACCGCCACACACACAGCACTGTCTATGACCAGGACACACACACACACATACACACACACTTGTGTGCCGCAGTTTCTGTCGCTTGTCTGGTTCCCATTAAAGTTCCCCCTCTGCCACCGTTGCATGAAGTAGTTCCTGAGTACCCAAACAAACAAACAAACAAACACACACACACTCACAAAGAGACAATATGCAGAAGAGAGAATATGAGGAGATATGCAGAAGAGATGAAATGAGAGGATGAAGAGAGGAGACGTGAAGAAGAGGAGAGTACAGGAGGAGAGAGGAGAGAACAGGACAGGGGGAGGAGAGGGGAGAGAGAAGAGGAGGAGGAGAGTAGAGTAAAGGAGGGGGTGCGGTGGGGGGGCTGGGATATGATAAAACCCAGGGGAAGTCTGCAAGAGTAGAGTAGAGTAGCTTTATTAATCCTCAAAGGGACATTGAAGGTGCACTGTGTAATATTTAGCTACTCTGGCCACAATCCTACATAGTGCCCCTTTAAGGGTATCCTTGCTGCCTCTCTCTCCCTTGGAGCGCCGCACCCTTCAGTCAGGTGATGCGGTCGGTCACCATGGTGAACGTGAATTGAAGCAAACGATATGTTGATAATATAGAGATAAATGTATATATCTCTGTGTGTGTGTGTGTGAATGTACAGTATGTGTGTGTGTGTGTGTGTGAATGTATAGTGTGTGTGTGTGTGTGTGTGTGTGTGTGTGTGTGTGTGTGTGTGTGAATGTACAGTATGTGTGTGAATGTACAGTGTGTGTGTGTGTGTGTGTGTGTGTGTGTGTGTGTGTGTGTGTGTGTGTGTACAGTGTGTGTGTGTGTGTGTGTGTTAATGTACAGTATGTGTGTGTGTGAATGTACAGTATGTGTGTATTGCATTAGGTTGAGTAGTGGTGAGACTGGTCTCTGTATACAGCACTGCTGCACTGGACATGTGGGAGCCAGTCTATTAGGTGTGGTCCACTCCGGTCCAGCACTGACAACCAGACACACACACACTCGCACACACACACACACACGCAAACACACACACACACACACACAAGTCTACTGTGGTAGGAAGTCCTTCCTTTCTCCCTCACACACTCTTCATGATGCTGCAGGAATACTCTGATACTCCACAACAGCAGAGGGCGCTAAACAATCACCCCCAGCATAATCACAGCAGGAGGGCATGGAGAGCAGGAGTGAGAGTGAGCAAGTGTGTGTGTGGCTGAATCTCAAATGGTGCACTTGTGCACTTTAGTGTTCATGTTTCAGTGCGTATGCCGTATTAGTTACGCACTGAAACATAGTGCCTGAAGTGCACAAGTGCGCCATTTGAGATCCAGCCTGTGTGTGTGTGTGTGTGTCTGTATGTGATAAGTTGCGCCACAGTTGTGATGCACAGCACCACTGTGTGGCTGAAAAGGGGAACTGCAAGCGGCCCTCCTCTCCTCTCCCCATCTCTCTCCTCTCCTCATCCCTCACCCTCCTCTCTCCTCACACACACTCACAACAGGCTGAGACACACCAGTGCCATTCACAACACAGATAGACGCGCGTGCCGCGCACACACAGCCCTGCTGTTGGACGGCCTGTTTGGTAAACACAACTAACTAACTATGTACGTACACGTCGATCACACAGCAGCTGAGCGGCGATCCTCGTGGCTGTTGGGAATACAGTACACTCCAGCCTCAGACTGAGACACAATGGGGCAAGTGGACATTAAAGGAGAACTGAGGGGAGGAGAATGGGGTATGTGGACATTAAAGGAGAATTGAGGAGAGGAGAATGGGGCATGCGGACATTAAAGGAGAACTGTCTGAGGAGAGGAGAATGGGGCATGTGAACATTAAAGGAGAACTGAGGAGAGGAGAATGGGGCATGTGGACATTGAAGGACATTGAAGAGGGGCAGAGTTGCATTAAGTAGGAGTAGAAGTATTTTTACAAACTCTTACGTGCCACATGTGTGGCAGCCATAGTGTCATTGGTTGAGGGAGTTGGACTGTAGATCACAGGGTTGCCGGTTCAATCCCCACCCTTCCCAATTCCTTCCTCCATCCATGGATGAAGTGGCCTTGAGCAAGGCACCTAACTCCACACTGCTCAAAGGAACTGTAACCAGCAATACCCTGTAATATCGGTAAGTCGCTTTGGATAAAAGCGTCAAGTAAGTGTAATAAAACACATATGTAATTAGAACAATAGTGGTATGTGTGACGTATTACAAAGTCGGAACCATGTAATATCATATCACTAGTGTTGTAATTACATCTGTAAGAGTACTTCTACTTTATACAACTCTGCGTAAAAAAGGAGAATAGAAAACAACAAAACGGTAATTACAGAAGAATGGAATGGGGCATGGAAACATTAAAGGAGAGTGTCACTGAGAAAGTAAAATAGACATTAAAGGGGAATGTCACTGAGGAAGTAAAATAGATATTAAAGGGGAATGTCAAAACTGGAAAAATCAAAAACAAAATCAGAGCCTCAGCAGGAGGAATCCGTTGCTGTCATGGGACTGATTGACGTAGACACACCCACATACACACATACACATACACAGGCACATGCACACACACATACACACGCACAAGCACACATACATACTCACACACACACACAGTCAATAGCTAGCCATACACCGCCTCAGGTGACATTAGATAGTGTATGAATGCTTTTCATATATCAATATGTATCAATAACCCCTCCCATACTCAATAGATAGGTTTCCTGTTTACAAACATTTGCACTGTGAGGAGGGGCAAGATGCTAAGCAGCCAATCACGTGACGTGAAAGCAGTTTCCAACCAATCAGGGGTTGCTGAGTGATCCTCAGCTGCACGTGCAGACAGTAAAGTTTGCATACAAGAAGTCCGCGTATAACCCCCAAGCCAACCCCACGCCCTTTTAATATGCGGAATCAATGACACCAACCCCCCCCCGCCCACACTCAATGATAATCGTTCCCCCGTATACTCAGTGAATGATCCCTCCCGCCACACTCGTTATATTTAAAGCACCCCCCCCATATCCCCTCCAAGTGAATGATCCCCCATACATTAAAGCGCCCCCCCCCCTCCATATCCCCTCCAAGTGAATGACCCCCCCCCCCCTGACACATTAAAGCACCCCCCCCTCCATATCCCAAGTGCAATGACAATTAAAAGCAAACAATTCATACAGATTACATGGATCCATACAGAAATTCCACACAAAATATAATAGTAATAATAATTTAAAATTACAAAAGAAACAAAAAAAACAAACCAAAAAATCTGAATAACATAAATTCAACCAAATTCAATCAAAATAAAACAAAAACACTATGATCTGAGGAAAGAGCACAAGCCTGTCAACACTCCAGACAGACCCCCAAACACACACACACACACTTTAAAGCAGACACCCCCCCCCCCGCGCGCGCTCAACCCTTACCCCTCCTCAAGTCCTCATGAGCCCTTGAAAACTGCTGTTGGAATGATAACCGACATCATTATTGAACAATTATTGAATTATTATTATTATTATTGACTTTTTTCAGTGTTCCCTCTTCTTTCATGAGATATGGAAGTACGATATGACTCGATGGCTGTGAATGAGAGATAATTACAGTGAGACTCAGACGCAAGGGGGAGATAGTGACAAGCATGCCCTTTGGTGAACACACACACACACACACAAACACACACAAACACACAAAAGCATCTTGTGTTAAAGGTTCAGTCAGACGAAGGGGAATGTTGAAGAGGAGTATTGGAGCATGGGGGACACTCATCTCTCTTACAGTCTGAGACTCCTCTGATATTTAGCCCAAAGGAAGCAAACAAATGTGGAGAACCCAAAAGAACAGAAAGAAAACATGCAGAACCCAAAAGAACAGAAAGAAAATGTGCATAACCTAAAAGAACAGAAAGAAACGTGCAGAACCCAAAAGAACAGAAACACAGTGTGGAGAACCCAAAAGAACGTAAACGTCTCTAGTGCTTTAGAGGATGCTTGGCCTGCTGTGGTTATGGAACGTATGGAACGACAATAACACAGACAGAAGACTCTGAGATCCTACAATGATCATGACCGCGCTCTACAGACGTTCTAGAATGACGTGGACAGACATGACTGCGTTCTACAGACATTCTAGAACAAACAGGAAGGTATTGATTCTGCAGTGAGGAATGATAGAGGAGCAGAGAGATGAGGAACAGAGAGATGACATAAAGATGGAAGAGGGAGAGGGGGATGGTAGAGGGAGAGAGAGATGGTAGAGGGAGAGAGAGATGGTAGAGGGAGAGAGAGATGGTAGAGGGAGAGAGGGATGGTAGAGGGAGAGAGAGATGCTAATGCCACCATCCGCACAGTAAGTAGAGTTATAGAGTGATGTTAAAGAGATGGTGACGACACCCTCAGAGTAAGAATGGTAGCCTATCTCCTGGGTTGGAGATGTTGCAACTCAACAGTGAGAGCGAAATTGGGAAAGAGTGCTGTCCAGTAAGAGCGATGTTGGATAAGAGTTACGTTGTTGCTAACTCTAACTCCATAGTGATAAGTGGTGTTGAATAAGAGTGAAGTTGTTGCTAACTCTAACTCCATTGTGATGGGTGGTGTTGAATAAGAGTTACGATGTTGCTAACTCTAACTCCATAGTGATGGGTGGTGTTGAGTATGGGTGTTGTTCCTAACTCTTACTCCGTAGTGACGGGTGGTGATGGGTAAGGGGGTGTTGGATAAGGGGGAGGTTATTGAGATCGTGGGTGACGGTGGTGTTGCTATCCTCAGAGTAAGAGTGACGCTGATGCTAACGCTAACACCAGAGTGATGGATGGTGTTGCTAACTCCATTAACGCTAACTCGCCAGCTCACAGAACCCCATTGTGGACCCCCATTGTTGAGTTTTATAGAAACGTGTGGGTTTATGGTGTGATGGGGTGCTGTTGCCATAGTGATGGGTGGTGTTGCTAACTCCAGAGTGATGGGGTGCTGTTGCCATAGTGATGGGTGGTGTTGCTAACTCCAGAGTGATGGGGTGCTGTTGCCATAGTGATGGGTGATTTCGAGTAAGGCACGGAGCTCCGTAGTGTTTGATCATTCATGCCGGCTGATTTAAAGTAGCGACGCGACAGACAGACAGACAGACAGACAGCAGACAGACAGACAGCAGACTGAGTGGCCGAGTGAGACACATAGACAGCAACAAGCACAAACACAAATAATACTAATCAATCAATCAATCAATCGATTAACTAACTATTTAAACAATGAACTAACTCATGAGTCATGTTGCACACGATTCCCTTTTCCCCCATCCCATGGCTCATTTCTCTCCCTCCCTCCCCCTCTCTCTCTCTCTCTCTGTCCTCTTCCCTCCATCTCTGTTGACATGATCGCAATAATCAATTTCCTCGGAGGACGTTGTCCATTAGCACCAGAACATATTGCACTAACAACCCCCCTCCTCGTCACCATCCTCATCATCAATGTTCTCAATGTCATCATTGTCATTGTCCTCATGGTTTCCATGGCAGCGCTGCAGGGCTGCTGCAGGTCAAAGTTCAGGTGTCCGCTTTTTTTACAATCCTTAATTTCCGTTTAATCCTTACATTTCCGTTTGTTTGTTTTCAATTTCCGTTTTTTTTGTTTTTCTTTCTGTTTCTTCCTGTCATCACGAGGTCAGCCCTGATAGCTCAACCCACAACGGTTTCCATGACAACGGTCAGGCATGGCCATTAGGAGATGCTTGACTAGCGCCCTCTAGACTTATGGAGGAGTAGTGCAACGGAGTAGTGCAGCCCAGTCGTACACACAGCAACGCAGCGGCAGAGTGCAATGATCAAAGTACAGTAAGTACATATAAATATAAATAAAAACCATAACCATAGTACACCAATCAACAATGCAAATGATACAATCATGTTTTTTTTGGAATATGACTGGATAATGTGACTAGTCTACAACTTAAATATTTTTGGTGATGCCGGTCCCTTTAATAATAAATAGCATTGGTGGTGTGGCCCCTGCGGCTAGCTAGCTGCACTCGAGCCACACACACAAACCCACACACACACACACACACACAAACACACAAACCCACACACACACACACACACACAAACACACACTTCGCTTCGACAGCAGAGCTAGCTAGCCACCTGGCTGCCTATTGCACGCTAGCCCTCTGGGGTTTTGGTCATAGGTGGTGCAGACACTCCTCTGCTAGCAACATGCATTAGCGTAGCACTAGCCTAGCATAGTGCGTGGCTAAAGAACAGGTGGCTTTGGTCATCGGTGGTGCACACTCCTGTGCTAGCGACATGCATTAGCGTAGCGCTAGCCTAGCATAGCGTAGCGCCTTTCCAGGGCTGAAGAGGGCTAAAGAGGGCCAGGGCAAGGCAAAAGCGGGCTTAAGAGGGCCAAACTTCACAAGGACTTTGGAGCAGGTTGAGCTTCAGGGGCTGACATCTCGAATTCTGACATGAAACACATCGATGAATCCAGACTCCACACACAAACACACACACATACACACTCAGTCATGCACACACACACACACACACACACACACACACACACACACACACACACACACACACACACACACACACACACACACACACACACACACACACACACACTCGCTGGTGTGTTGCAGTCTTTTCTCCACTCCTCTCTAGTCACTCCTTAGTTTGTTTGTTTAGTCAAAGTCTCCTTTTGCTTGTTGATTCTTCAGGTTTTAACTTTTTACTTTTGTTTTGATTTATAGTTATTTGTTTTGTTGTTGTTGTTTTTTTCTGCAATGATGCCAGGCAGCCCGTCTCTGTGCCGTCCAAGACAGCCTCCGGATTGGTCAGGAAGAAGCTGGAACGGGCTATGCTGATTGGTGGAATGGCATTCCTGGGCGTGGCTAAGGAGCGGGTTGGGGGCGGGCTTCAGTTGTGATGTAAGAGAGAAGGTCTCTGTTCATTGGTTGAAATGAAAGGTGTTCCTGTTTTCCCCTCGCTGTGACCAATCAGGTAACCTGAGGGTGGGGTGGGGGGGTAGGCATGTCCTGTTGCCATGTGGGCGGGACTTATGTGAGTAAGTGTGTGGGGATTGGGTGGAGGACCTGACGGGCCTGAGAGGGGAGGGGCATATGTGAGGAGCGGGGCATGGGGGGCATTGATTGGGTGAAGGCCTGATTGACAGGTCAGCAGTGCGAGGGGATTGGTTGGCTGGCCTGATTGGTTGGCGGGTCTAGAGGTCTAGAGTTTCTGTTTGCCGCTGAGGATGGCGCGATGCAGCTCTGGCGTCAGCGCTACGTAGCCCCCCCTGCTGGTGTCCAGGAAGAACAGCCGGTCCGACAC